>NC_137273.1:16707199-16824699 GCF_053477335.1 Acartia tonsa
TACCAATAATTTAAAAAAAAAGTAAAATCTTATAACTCCACAGAGTTTAAGTAAAAATGAAGAAAGTTCATTGATTGTTGTAAAAAAACCAAATTATATAGAGAAGCTTCACAGCTAAAGATGCCTTGGGGACCAAATCGCTGCTCTATTGTTTAAAGTGTTTGCGGCTGCTAATACAGGAATTAAAGTTATCAACAATTTCTGGGTTTTTTTTTGTTGACTATTTTAATGGTAGCTACGCCCCGAGATGGCTCTTTTTCAATTTTCAATTTTAGACTGTTTTGAACATCTTTGAATTTAACCCTTTTGATATATTAATGACGTGGACCATGATGAGATGCTTAATTGTAAAAGAAAATATATGGACTAGCGGCTACGCCCCTAGAGGCCTCTAGGGGCACTTCAGGAGGGGGGAGTCGAATTTGATAACCCAATTTCTTATTTTAGATTTTTTTTTGGGGGGGGGGGTTATTTTTAGTTTTTGGGGGAGTTTAGGGTGTCCCACCCCCCAAGAAATAGTTATATACCTTCCCGGGACCTATGAGAAGCTACTCTGTTAAGGAGAACCCGATCGGTTCAGCGGTAAGCGAGATACTTTGGTACAAAAAAACACACAGACACACAAACATCCTGTTACTTTAATTTATGGGATTGTATTGGACAAAACTTTAAACGGAAGTTGATTTTCACCTATCCTTAATCACTTCATGTTCATACGCGACAACCAAAATGAAAGTAATGACAGTTGCAAAAAAAAACCTAAAAAATTTCATCAAGTAAAGGAAAGCAGGCCAATACTTCGATAAGTAAAGCAGAGCACGTCATTGGCTTACTCTACTTAACTTGGTCTAAAAACTCTATATAAATCTATACTTAAATTGCCTAAATATAGGAGTATTAATATAGATATTCTTATATTTTAAAACTTATTTATAATATTCTTAGTTATAACATTGTACATAATCATACCAGGAATCAACATGCCAAGCATCATTTTTTCAATCATATACAAATTTTTTAATGAGTTTAAACCCATCGTGTGAAAAAAAAGACATACGGACTTTCTGGTATTAATTATAGAGTTGCAAGCTGTCAAAGGTGTTACAGGAATCATCATGTCAAGTTTTAAATCGATAGGGCAATTCTAACATTCTAAGCCAGGTGAAATGAACAAGATTAAGAGCTATACTGGGGCAACTGCTTGATTAAAAAATATTGGCAAAATTCTAAGAATAAAATTTTAGCATTTTTGTAAAAACGTTCCAAATTTGTTAATCACCATAAAATCTTTTTAAACGTAAAAACAATGGGAACATTAAAATATAGATTTGTGTCAGAGATCTAAAGGGATAGGACAATGGCCGATAAATTAATGTACATACCCAATGATGATACACAAAATTAACCCTTCTAAATATTACAACTATTAATTGAAAATTTCGACCAGTAAACTAAGTGAACCAACCAATCAAAATTGAATAATAGTCCCTAAAGTTGTTAAACAAACGAATAAAAAACGTTATGATAAAACTTTGGTGATACAATGATAAATGTAAGATATAATTTTCTTTCGCCTTATTTTTACATTGTTATAGGTTTGATTGGAAAATGTTATTTTTTTCTTTAAATATGAAACCAACCACAAAAAAAGAACGGTTAACTGTAATACAGCAAATATATAAAAAAAAATCATACATAAGAAAATAGTAAGACATAAAATCATAATAGACAGACCGTGCTTGAATGTGTGTAAATGAGATTATATACCACCCAATATACCAAGAATATACGCAAGTTTCTAAAGTACAATGTCAAAAAACTATTAAAATACTGATTTTTAAAGATAAATTGGGCCAATGCAGTTCATTGTGAAATACTGCTGGTGACGAGGTTCCTGGATCCAGCAAAAAAATTTCTCTGAATTCTAGGACCATGGCCAAAAAAAAAAATTACTAAAATATTGATTCTGAGAGATAAATTGGGCAAATTGCAGTTCATGGTGAAATATTGGTGGTGACGATTGCTTCCTAGTTCCTTGGATTATTCAAGGTTCCTGGATCCAGCAGCACAAATATACCCTTGAATTCTAGGTTGCTGGTAAAAAATGTCAGAAAACTACTAAAATACTGATTCTGAAAGATAAATTGGGCAAAGTGCAGTTCACGGTGAAATACTACAGGTGAGGATTGCTTCCTGGTTTCTTGGATTATTACAAGGTTCCTGGATCCAACAGCAAATATATTTCTCTGAATTCTAGAACCCTGGCCAAAAAAAGTAAAAAAAAATACTATTATACTGATTCTTTAAGATAAATTGGGAAAAGTGCAGTACATTGTGAATTATTCCTGGTAACAATTGCTTCCTAGTTACTTCGATTATTACAATGTTCCTGGATCTAGCAAAAATATTTCTCTGAATTCTAGGACCCTAGCAAAAAAAATGAAATACTAAAATATTGATTCTGAAAGATAAATTGGGCAAAGTTCTGTTCATGGTGAAATACTGCTGGTGACAATTGCTTCCTGGTTTCTTGGATTATAACAAGGTTCTTGGATCAAGCAGCACAAATATACCCTTGAATTCTAGAGTGCTTGTAAAAAATGTCAGAAAACTACTAAAATACTGATTCTGAAAGATAAGTTAGGCAAAGTGCAGTACATTGTGAATTATTCCTGGTGATGATTGCTTCCTAGTTTCTGGGATTATTACAAGGTTCCTGGATCCAGCAGCACAAATATACCCTTGAATTCTAGGTTGCTGGTAAAAAAATGTCAGAAAACTACTAAAATACTGATTCTGAAAGATAAATTGGGCAATGTGCAGTTCATGGTGAAATACTGCTGAGGACCATTGCTTCCTGGTTCCTTGGATTGTTACAAGGTTCCTGGATACAGCAGCAAATATATTTCTCTGAATTCTAGGACCCTGGCCAAAAAAACTACTAAAATACTGATTCTTAAAGATAAATTAGGCAAAGTGCAGTACATTGTGAATTATTCCTGGTGACGATTGCTTCCTAGTTCATTCGATTATTACAAGGTTCCTTAATCAAGCAGCACAAATATTTCTCTGAATTCTAGAACCCAAAAAAATAAAATAAAAAATTCTAAAATACTGATTCTGAAAGATAAATTGGGCAAATTGCACTTCATGGTAAAATATTGCTGGTGACGATTGCTTCCTAGTTCCTTCGATTATTACAAGGTTCCTGGATCCAGCAACACAAATATTTCCCTGAATTCTAGGACCTAAAAAGTAAAAAAACTTCTAAAATACTGATTCTTAAAGATAAATTGGGCAAAGTGCTGTTCCTGGTGAAATATTGCTGATGACGATTGATTCCTAGTTCCTTGGATTATTCAAGGTTCCTGGACCCAGCAGCACAAATATACCCTTGAATCTAGGTTGCTGGTTAAAAATGTCAGAAAACTACTAAAATACTGATTCTTAAAAATAAATTGGGTGAAATACTTGGATTATTACAAGGTTTCTGGATCCAGCAGCACAATTATTTCCCTGAATTTTAGAGTCCTGGTTAAAAAAAGGGGTATAGTCCCTTTTGTGACAACGCCTCTTAAAGGGCGCTTTGTCGAATTTTCACCGTAGCTTTTGATTTAGGTTATTTTAGGTTAGGTGATTGCCCTAGGCAATTGGAACCGCAAAATTAGAGCAACACACAGGGGCTAGAAATAGAAAATCTACTGTGAAAATACGAAGAAACGCCCCTTAAGAGGCGCTGTTATGAAAGGGACTCTACCCAAAAAAAAGTAAAAAAAATACTTAAATACTTATTTTAAACGATAAATTAATATTTGGTTCTAAAATCATCTTTTTGTTATTTTTGAAATATTTCTAATACTCAAGTAAAACCATTATTTTTTAAATCATATTTTTTACTGTACAAAAATCAGACCATGATGTTGCCTGTCATCGTTAAATTAAATGAAAGGTATAATTAAGATAAAATCAATCAATTTGGAAGCCTAAAAAAGTTCATTCATTTAAAAAATATTTTTAAATGATACGTCATTTTAAATGATCTGGTATCAATTGACGGGAAGATGTGCTAAATTTTAATTTCCAAATGTGTACGCAGTTTCCGCGGTGTTTCCTAATCCTTATCTCAATATTTACTACTAGCTAAAAAAGCTTCAAAATTTCAAACATTCAAAATTTTTAACGTTTTTTGATTTATACATTCAAAACTTTAATTTTCAAATTTTTTTTTCTTTGGAAGTTTGAAGCTTTTTTAGCTAGTAGTAAATATTGAGATAGGATTAGGAAACACTGCGGAAACTGCGTACACATTTAGAAATTAAAATTCAGCACATCGACGTGAATTATAACAATACAAGGACAATTATGTTCATAAGTCCCATAAGTAGCGCAGCTACAACAAGATAAGAAAATTTTTGGAAAGCACTATTTGGCTTTTTTAATCAAGGCAAATAATAAGGGTTGACGGGTGTAGTTTAGGTTAGGTTATAGGGCCTCCCAGGGTTCGGGCCCCTGCAGGAGTTAGACATAAAAGAAGAACCTACCCCCTCCCCCATCTTATTTATAATTAATTTTAAAGAGAAGGGGGATTGCTCGAGGAAAATCACTGAAAACTTCTCATATTTAGATAAAATAATATTCTGATTGGTTTCATAAATTTTGAATGTTTAAACGATTCAATACTTATTTTAATCTACAGACGGGGTAATTTTGTGTATAATCATTGGGGATATATATAAATCTATCAGCCATTGTCTTAACCCAGATGAATGCTACTACTGAAATGAATCAGATTTTAATAATAGTCCAACAAAATATTGTAACACATTCCTAGTTACCCTTCAAAACAGTTGATTTCTGGAGGCAATGCAATGTGTAAACTTTGTAGTATTAAGTGGATCATTAAATAATAGAATAAAAGAGTTTGTTGTTCATTAAAAGCCTAGGAACAGCAAAACTAATGTTTTTATGAGAAGCTTTTTTAACAAAGCATCTAACATATGCAAAATCTTTTCCATTGCACTGTCTGTCTGTATTCATGACTGTAATGCTTAGTTTTCTCTAAATATTTTTTTGATAGCTTTCCATCATTTATGATGTTTGTCACTCTAAGCTAAATATTATTAGTAGAACTGTTAGTTTGGCCAGAAATTTAAAGAGAGTGTTGATAGAAAATTGACCAATAGATTAATAAGACAAAATTCAAAATAACACCTTTCTGTGTCAAGCATGCTATTCTGATTAATGTTGTTTTGAAAGGACACCCAAGTGTTGGTGCAGTTTGTGACCGCTAATAAGACATGTCTTAGAGCTAAACTACGCAAGGATATACAGTTAAGGGATAAGACAATGGCCGATAAATTCATGTACATCTCCAATAATGATACACAAAAAAATCCGTTCTGTAGTTTACAATCAATGGTTGAAACATTTGAACATTCAACTTAATAAACAAACAAATCAAAATTCGATTAAAGTCCCCAAGGTTGTTAAACCAACGAATAAGAAAACTTTATTATAGGACTTTGGGGACTAGTGTAATTAACAGCCTAATGTTCCCTCCCTCCCTGGATATTTAAAGGCTCACCAAACTATACACAATTCAAAACTTTAAAACTTAAAAATATAAAATGTATAAATTAATTCTTAGTATTTACATTTTAAAACATATATAGCATATTTCATAAGTCTTCTAGACCATAACTAAGTCTATCATTTGTTTTTGATCGATTTTTTGGGGAAAGTAATAAAAATCCCCCCCTCCATCCAAATAAAAAGCTAATACAACGAAGATAAATAATTTACACCACCAATTATGATAAACAATATTATCTCTTCTGCAAGTAAAAATTAAAAGTGTTAAAGTTTGGAAAATGTAGGCTTGTACCATCCAATCAAAATTATCATCTAAAGTTAACAAATGAAGAAACTTGCATATAAAACTTTGGGTATTAGTTTAATTGACAATCCAATGATCTCTCCCTCCCTATTTGACAATTATTATCTTTATGCGAGAAGGGTGTTTTCAACCCCCCCACTTTAAAAATGTCCTTGAAAAATGTTGGCCAAACATTTACCGTTTAATTTTGTGCGTGATCCTTGTAATATCAAAATTTGGGACATTTATTTTGAAGAAAGATAAGATAAGTTTATTGCGTTTTTGGATATATTTCTCATCCTATTTTCTAAAGTTACAGGATGTCCGTTTGTATGCAAGGACGTCCACGGGAGATTGTAAAGGTAGTTAAAGCTTCCACCACCCCCCTCCCCCACCCAAAAAAGTACTCCTGCACAAAAAATTATCCAAAAAGCTTTAGGGGGTGCTTATTACCCCAAATTAACCTCCCATATGGAAGTTTTTTAGACCCACCCCCCCCAAAAAAAAAATATCTTGGACGTCCTTATCTGTTTTTTTTTTTATGGTCTATGGCATATTTAAATTTGTGTACCCATCTATACGGGTGTGTGTGACAGACGGACGTATAGACATATAATAAATATAGAGTAGTTGCGCTACTATGTTTATTTTTCAGAATATCTTTCCCCACCTTCCACAAAAACAAAATAATTTTGAACCAATTAAAATTTTATTAATCTGCCAGAAGCAAAACAATTAAGATTTCAAGACTTTAAACAAGGATTATAATATCCATTGAGTAGCGAAGCACACGAAAATATAATGAACTAACGGACCAAGTATGTTGAAAGCAGATGGTTCAGTGGCCATATAAAAAAGTTAAAGAATATATATTTCTCGCATCGAATCATAAACAGCTTTCCGTTAACAGATCATACGTGCTAATGAAGCTTTGACGTATTTAATTTTAATTTGATATTAATGCTAAAGCAGCTTAAAAACCAACTCACAAAAACTAAATAATAGCTTTTCAATCAAAAATCTATTCAAAGAATTTTTTTGATTAATTGATCAAAGTATACTTTTATTTTTGCGAATTAGGAATAGCCTTAAGTCTTTTAATATATCAAAGGGGAAAGTACAATGGCAGATAAAATAAGATACAACCTTCCTACTAAGCTAATATATAGATCTAAGATGGTTTTAGGCTATTTATCTGTCCCTCCCTACCCATCGAAAAATAGAGCACGCAAGATACGAAAGATATTCCAAGTGGATTTTAAACACGGAAAAACAAACACATCCTTGTCATAAGATAGCTTAATTCTACTAACAAGGATGACAACATCCATAAGTAGCGAAGCTCAAAAATTATAAATGGATATCCGGAAAAAAATTAACTTTATTGCAGTTTCATAAAAAACACTCAACTAAAAAAATCACAAAACCTTGTACTATTTAAAACGTGAAAATCTAGGAATCGATCTAGCACCTCAGCAAATTAACAAATCTTAATGAAACTTTGTGGGGATAAGTAAATTATGAACTTTTCTCATCCTTAAAAATATCAGCCGTCTATCTCAGATAGGAGTAAAGAAAATTATGAAGACCTACAAATCTAGGAATCGAACTAGCACCCCAACCAATAAGCAAATCTCGATAAAGCTGAATAAAAGTATGGAGAATATGAAAGTATTCAATCCTTGAAAATTTCAGCCGTCGAGTTGAATAGGAGATGAAAACTTTAAAATATAGTAATCGATCTAGTACCCCAACCAATTGACGAATCTTAATGAAACTTAGTGAAAATTTGAAGACTGTTAAACATAATTAATCCCTGAAAATTTCAGCTCTCTATCTTTTATAAGGGCCGAGAAAATCACGTTTCCCCCTTTCTGTCTCAGACGGACGGACATTTCGAATTATAGAGTAGCTTCGCTACTAAAAAGGATTTTTCAATGATTTGAATAAAAAATCTTTTTTATCAATATTTTTTGTAATTGTTTGATCTTTTTTCTTCTTAGAACTCATGGTTGGTCCATTCTAAATAATCAGGTTCGGTAACGTGCACAGCGGCGTTTTACCATAGGGGTGTGCTCACTGAGAAGGGAGGGGACATTGGGCTGTTTGTTAAACCACAGTCCACAAAGTCTTATAAAAACGTTTTCTAATTCGTTGGCTTTACAACATTTGGGACTTTTATTGAGTTTTTATTGGTTGGTTCATTTAGTTGAGTGTCCAAACGTTTCAACAACTAATTGTAATCTACAAAAAGGGTAATTTTGTATATCATTATTAGGGAACATTATTAGACATTGTCTTATCCCTTTAAATCCCTGAAAGTATAAGCTGCAAAAGCATAAATTTGTTTGAATTATTTTAATGAAATTAAAAGTTTACTTTCATTTTTATTGACCTTGTATTTAATTCTATATCAAAATTTCATATTAAATGTAAACATAAATTTAATAAATTACTTTATTTATAATTCATTATTTTATGGGAAATTACCAGATTTTTGAATTAAAAGTACTTAGTATTTCTTTCCAATATGATTTCGAAACTGATAATATCCGCTAGATTAGAAACAATTCTAAGCCATACTCTGTAACCGTATCGCATTATAGACAATTTTTAATTTACTATCTGCGAAAAGTTGTCTATAATACAATTCGATAAATAACAATTCTAGCATAGCTGTTTTTCTGACTGTCCGTCTGTCTGTTCTTTCATCTGTCTATCTATCTGTCTTTCCGTCTGTCCTTCTGTCTGTCCATCTGTCTGTCCTTCTGTCTGTCCTGTTGTCTGTCCTTCTGTCTGTACTTCTGTCCGTTCTTCTGTTTGTCCATCTGTCTCTTCTTCTGTCTTTTCTTCTGTCTGTTTTTCTGTATGTCGTTATGTCTGTCCTTCTGTCTGTCCTACTGTATGTCCTTCTGTCTGTCCTTCTGTCTGTCCTTCTGTCTTCTTCTATCTGAGTTTCTGTCTGTCCTTCTGTCTGTCCTTCTGTCTGTCCTTCTGTCTGTCATTCTGTCTGTCCTTCTGTCTGTCCTTCTGACTGTCCTTCTGTCTGTCCCTCTGTCTGTCCCTCTGTCTGCGCTTCTGTCTGTCCTTCTGTCAGTTCTTCTGTCTGTCCTTCTGTCTGTCCTTCTGTCTTCTTCTATCTGAGTTTCTGTCTGTCCTTCTGTCTGTCCTTCTGTCTGTCCTTCTGTCTGTCCTTCTGTCTGTCATTCTGTCTGTCCTTCTGTCTGTCCTTCTATCTGAGTTTTTGTCTGTCCTTCTTTCTGTCTTTCTGTCTGTCCTTCTGTTTGTCCTTCTGTCTGTCCTTCTATCTGAGTTTCTGTCTGTCCTTCTGTCTGTCCTTCTGTCTGTCCTTCTGTCTGTCCTTCTGTCTGTCCTTCTGTCTGTCCTTCTGTCTGTCCTTCTGTCTGTCTTTCTATCTGAGTTTCTGTCTGTCCTTCTGTCTGTCCTTCTGTCTGTCCTTCTGTCTGTCTTTCTGTCTGTCCTTCTGTCTGTCCTTCTGTCTGTCCTTCTGTCTGTCCTTCTATCTGAGTTTCTGTCTGTCCTTCTGTCTGTCCTTCTGTCTGTCTTTCTATCTGAGTTTCTGTTTGTCCTTCTGTCTGTCTTTCTGTCTCTACGTCAGTCCCTCTTTTCGTCCATTTTTCTGACTGTTCGTATGGCGTCCGTTAGTCTGTACGTTTGTAATTCCGTCTTTTCTGCCGTCCGTCCGTTTTAGCATCCGTTTGTTTGTGGTCCTCTTTCAGTTTTGACAAGAGAAAAAGTTAGAGGTTAAATAATTTGTAGAGAAGCTTTGCTGTTAATAAATCATTAAAGCAAGTTTAATGAAATTCATTCTTGTCTGCTAGCAAAAAGGTCTTCAAGAGAGAGGACATGTAGTTATCTAGAATATAATTCCATTTATAAATTTATCCCTTTATCTCTAGATTAAGAATTATCGATTCCAAGTTTTTACGTCGGTTAACCTAATTTCTGAAGGTCTAAATATTGGAGAAAGGCCAGGGAGAGATATAACCAGGGAGTAAGGGAGGGGACAATGGGCAATTAATTCAATTTAAGAGGGTTCGCTGAAAAGCAATGAAAACCAGATTTATCAAGAAAATTTTACCAAAATTGCTAGTTAGCGGGGCATTGATGCGCAAGTCCCCAAAATCAGTAAAAATCTGCTGTATTCGTGCACATTCCCTTTAAGCCAGTCCCCAAAGTCTGAGACTCCTTAAAAATTGAATATTCGATCCATTGTCCCCTCCCTTACTCCCTGGATATAACAATGAGCTGCTTATTACATTGGTACCCAAAGTTTTAAAACGATGTTATCTTATTCGTTGGGTACTATTACTAAATTTGGTTTGGTTAGTTCAAAACTAATTTTATCTACAGTATGGATACTCTTGTTTCTCATCATTGGGTATTTACATCAATTTATCCTTTATTATCTTATCCCCTAAGATCCCTGAGAAATGAAAAGCCTACAATTCATATGTCTGTCTGTCTTAGTCAGTCGTTCAATTGGTCTGTCTTTACTTTTTACGATCTTCCAAGTTAACCCTCCTAAACCTTACTTAACCTAACTTAATTTCTTTCTATAAAAGCGCAGCTAATCTATAGTTAATTTTCTCTATAAAAATATCCATACCTTCCGGCCATGTTCCCCATACCCTCTCCTTCTACTGAACGAACTGACCAATAAATGATGTCCATTTTAGCAACCAGCAACGACAATATTTCCCATTTCATAATATCGAAGTATATTCTACATCCATCCCTATCAAGAAATCTAAATGGATAAGACAATAGCCGATAAATTGATGAACATTCCCTATGATGATACACAAAAATACCCCTTATGTAGATTCTGTTGTTGAACATTCAACTTAATGATCAACCAATCAAAATTCACTATAGTCCCTAAAGTTGTTAGGCCAACGAATAAGAAAACCTTATTATAAAACTTTGGGGACTAGTTTAATAAACAGCTTATTGTTTCCACTCCCTGAAAATTTGACATAAATTCAAGTTTGAAGGTTATTTCACGATAACTCTTGAATAATTAATATTATGTATTTTAAACGTTTCTGTGAAAATACTAATAATTAAGATTTTTAAAAAAAGCGAAGTCCGTTTGTTCGTCCGTCCGAGACGGATAGCTTTTTTCGTTAATTTAGGCATGTTAGAATTGTCAATCGATTTCAAACTTTGGTGATTCCTGTAGTAGTTAGGTACGATTTATAAAGCGTAGCAACTTTATAATCATTACCAGAATTTCCGTACGTCCATTTTAAACATGATTATTTTTCTACTTTTTTAACAAATATCTTTTATGTGATATAATTATCCGATTGATCTGATTTTTGGTATATTGATTCCTGGGTCAACAAAGTACAATATTATAAGCGAAGCAACTCTATAATCAAGTCCTAGAAATGTAAGAATGTCAATAAAGTATAAACATTATCCTGTATCAAGCAGATTAGTTCTGACACTATACAAGTTTGTCCTACCATTTCAGTGCTTTGCTTTTTGGGATGTTGTCATCCTTTTTTTATTGAAGCTACTCTATGTGTCTTAATTTGTTATTCTGTCGATTGTCTTTATAGTGCCTAAAGTAATGACGTCATACAATACAAATGACCAATGACAGGCCAATACACAGACTACTCTATGTGTCTTAATTTGTTATTCTGTCGATTGTCTTTATAGTGCCTAAAGTAATGACGTCATACAATACAAATGACCAATGACAGGCCAATACACAGACTTAAGTATACATTCTAATAGACCAATGGTTGGCCAGTGTGACGTCATTTTTATTAGAAAGCTTCTATTCTGTCTTTTTGTTAGTAACTCTCACATGAAACTAATGGCCTATTTTTTAATAATCTTTATGTAAAATACTAGTGGTTGCGCCCCTAGCATATAAAAGTAGAAGAGGAGCGGACATTACTATTAAGGCGGGTCGATTTTGGACATTTTTATCCGAGACCAAAACGGGAATCTGCAAATGATTTTGTCCGTTTCAAAATATCTCGTTTCTAGCCTGAGAAATGACTAAAAAACCACCACTTTTTAGGGTTTATTGAGAATATTCTGATTTGTAGAGGTTTTTGAGATTTTTTTCAGACTAGGAACAAGATATTTTGAAACGGACAAAAGTTCCTTATTCTACTCCTCAAGGCATTTTCAGGAAGCACCATAAAGTTATAGATCTGATTCAATTTTTTACTCCCATTTACAATTAGGTATACAATTGTATGTCTGGTTGTCCACGATTTTAAGACTTTTCAATCATCCAGAGGTGTATTATACTTATAAAAATCATTTGCAGATTCCCGCTTTGGTCTCAGATAAAAATGTCAAAAATCGACCCACCCAAAAACTATATCCTAAAACCACCCGATACTCAAATTGTCAAATATAAAAGCCTAAAACCACCCCATGAATAAAATCAAGCTTCTTTAAAATGGAGAACTAAATCGGTTCGATAGATTGAATTCTAAGACAAAAAAAACTACTGATAAATTATTGACATTTTGCTTAAACGAATATACAATTTCACGAAGTTTTTTCTGCAAGTTTTTACGTCTAAATTCAATAGAAATAAGTCTATAAAAATTATAAATAGTTTAATATGCTTGGTTAATGTCAAATGAAAGTTGGTGTTCATCCACTTCCGTAAATTGTCACATACGAAAATTTACAAAAATACGCAATTTATAAATCTTAAACAGAAGGGGTTGGTGCTTCTACTTGAACCTATTTCTTGACCACTAAGACCCACTCCCAAGAACGGCTAGGTCTTTTTTGTGGGGGGGGGGGGATGGGAGGGTTGAATGAGGTTCTCACATTTTTTTTGAAGGGGGGGATATTTTTTTTTAAATTAAGGGGGTGTTCGTTGTTGGCCCCACCCCTCTTATTTAAATCTTCAGGAAGAAGAAAAACCTATTTCCAACTTCCTGGGGGGGGGGGGGGTTCTATAACCCTGCGGGAAAAAATCTCCACAGGGCTGTAGCCCTAAGTGGCTCTCTTAACCATTACTTAACCTGTATTAACATAACATAAGCGAAAAAATATGTTTTCGCAACATTCTTGTCAAGATACAATTTGAATCGCCAGGGTTCAATGTTTAGAGTATAGCAAATTTCATCCAATTATCTACCATTGTCATATCCCTATATCCTTAATATGCCGTAGCCTTCAGGGATCTAAAGCTATAAGACAATGGCCGATAAATTGATGTACATCCCCAACAATAATACACAAAATTACCACTTCTGTAATTACAATTAGTGGTTGAGACGTTTAGACACTCTTAACTTAATGTACCAACCAAAATGTAATAAAGTTATTAAGCCAACGAATAGAGCCAACATTATTATAAATCTTTGAGGACTAGTGTAATATACAGTCCAATGTCCCCTCCCTCCCTGCTCAGCCTTATATGCAACTTACATAATATTAGAACCCACTCAGGGACGTCCAACGGGGGAAGGTGGTGATTACCCCCCCCCCCCCTATTAAAAAAAGCTTGAATGTCATTGCCTATATGATATAAAGATTATCCCCCCAAAAAAAATTTACCGCGTCCCCCCAAATAAAAAAGCTTGAGCGTCCTTAAACCCTCTTCTCTTCTCAATGCAACTTATAAACTTTTTGAAGCGAAGCAACTCTTTAAATTTCTGCACTTTGTCAATAAAAACTTAATTTCTTCTTTTTAAATTTTTATAATCATCATTTAAGAAAAAGGAATAGTTGACCGCGGCGATGAATATAAAAAAAAGAGGGACTGAAGACTGAAAACAAAAAAGACAATCTTACAACTTAGATAAGTATGTACAAAGGGTTCTAAAGGGATAAGACAATGGCCGATAAATTGATTTGTATCTTCAATGTTGATACACAAATTTACCCCTTCTGTAGCTTACAATTAATGGTTTAAATGTTTGGACACAATTAATCAACAAACCAATAAAAGTATCTAAATTTGTTAAGCCAGCAATTAGGACGACGTTATTATAAAACTTTGGGGACTAGTGTAAGAAACAACCCATTGTCCCCTTCCTTTCTAGAATGGTGCACTATTTATGAAAACACTACACCTTGTTTTGTTCTTCATATAAAAGTTTGGAAAACTTTATCATAGCTCTACTCTAAGATAGCCAGGGATAGGACAACAAAAGTTAATTTAATTACTTTCCCTCAAAATCCCATACATATCATGTATAAATATGAAACAAATATAGCCTAAAACCCTCCAGGGACCTAACCAAAGCTTCCCTAAAAAGGAGAACTCAATCAGTTTAGTAGTTTTACAAAAAAAAAATAATATATATTTTATTTAATAGTATAAAAATATAACAATGATGACAACATCAATAAGTAGCGAAACACAAACCAAAGTAAGTTGTAGAGCAGGTATTCATTATAACAAAAGATAAATATAAAAAATCACGAAACCTCTTTCCATAAAATACTACATATATTGGTATATATGTAGTATTTTTAACGGTACTACGTCAAACCCTAGATACGTCAAACAGTAGATGCGACAAACGCTAGACAGACAAACAGTAGACAGACAAACCCTAGACACGACATACGCTAGATACGACAAACGCTAGAATGCGACAAACGCTAGAATATGACAAACACTAGATTTTTTCTAAAGGCGACAAACAATAGATACGACAAACGCTAGAATTAATTCTATTATATCTATAATACAAAGAATGATAACTGTCTGTCCGTATGAAGCTTAAGATCTCGGCAACCGCTGAAACTAATGGGCTGTACTCTTCAGGGAATATACCTAATGGTCCTGTGATGGTTTAAAGCTATTTCTGGGGGGGGGGGGGTGAGACCCCCCAACCACCCCCCCCCCACAAAAAAATTGATCAACCTCTTGGGGCAAATCTGCAGGGAAAGGACAATGATAGCAAAGCGAGAGGGGACAATGGGCTGTTTATTACACTAGTCCACAAAGTTTTATAAGAACGTTTTTTTTATTTGTTGACTAAACAACTTTTGTTACGTGAATGAATTTTGATTGGTTGATTTAATAAAATGGGTGTTCAAACGTTTCAACCACTAATTTTACGCTATGTACATAGATTTTTCGGCAATTATCTTATCCTTTTAGATCCCTGCATTGATATATTTTTGAATTTAGTATTTATTAACAAAAATATCACTGAATATTTTATAAGTTTAAATTCTAGCGTATGTCGCTTCTAGTGTTTGTCGCACTTTAAAAATTCTATCGTTTGTCGCGAAATTGAAAATTCTACTGTTTGTCGTAGTTTAGTGTTTGACGCATCTATTGTTTGTCTGTCTAGCGTTTGACGCATCTACTGTTTGTCTGTCTAGCGTTTGTCGCATCTACTGTTTGACGTATCTAGTGTTTGACGTAGTACCATTTTTAACATACCGACGGACTAAATAAATCATATATGTACTGGATGCTTATTGGTAAATTGAATCTTCAAATAAAATCCCATACGTCTATCTTGAGTAGCAGCTGAGAAATTCATGCTTCCTTTAACCGTTTCTTACAGATTGACGGACGTACGGACATTTTAAATTAAATAACTTTGCTTTTAAATTGTTAGTGGCATAATGTTTTTAAGGGTTCTATATTCTCGTCCTACTTTTGATTTTATCCAAATTCGAACCATCCTTTTATGCAAATTTAGTTGTATCAATCTATGTATGTTGTTTCATGTATGTGTTTATGTAACTTAATACAAGGATAAAGAATATTTTGCAGTACAGTTTCCAAACCAATTAATATTCACTGAACTAGAACCGGATCTGAGTCATACTGAAAATTTATGTGTCATCATAATACCAGTTTTGTTTGCCCGGGCCTTTTTCATTTTACTGTCTATAATGCAATGCGATAAATAACTTATATTGAATTATGAGTAATAAATGCAACAAATGGCAATGGCAGTTAAATTAATCTAAAACTCATTCTTCCACAAAATACCAGAAAATGGCTTCTCGGGGGCTTGGTGTCGCTTTGGGTTCTAGCCCTCTCCGCGGACCTTACGTTTGTTTAATTGAAATGTTATGCATCCAAGAGCCCTATTGTTTTTAGGTTACCCAATAGACAACCAACCCTTTGAATGCAAGACCTTTGCCTGAAAGTCCTAACTGTGCATAGTAAAAAGTTTCACCTAATTATGGGCTGATGCACCCTTTTCTATTGATGTCAAGTGTCCAACAAAGCTGCAGTATGTACTATTTAAACCCCTTTTAGTATGACTCAATTAGGTTCAGACTCATAAATTTTTCTTCACTGTTCTATCCCCCCCTATAACCCTGGATGTAACCCACATAAGCGTTGAGAGTTGAGTTGAGTTAAATTTGACTTTGAAAGCCTTAATAGGAATTTTTCTATTTGGGTCATATGTGATCATTGTATACCCCCCCCCCCTTCATAATTCTTTTAATGTTTCATAAAACGATGTCTTTCTGTCTGTCTGTTTGTTTGTTTGTTTGTACTAAAGGATCTCGCTAACCGCTGAACAGATTGGGTTCTCCTTAACAGGGTAGCTTCTCATAGGTCCCAGGAATGTTTATAACTATTTTGGGGAAGGGTACTACCACCCTTCCAAGATAAATCGCCCTGGAAAAAAATTCCAACCCGCCTAAAAAAAAATTATTTTTGTACAAACTAGAAAAAAATGAGGTTGCAAAGTCAAGGGGAGGAAGGGGGGGGGGGTTTAAAAACTAATTAAAGAATTTCTAAATATAAAATTATGACAAAATTGTATTAAATTAAAGCAAAATCTTTCATAAAAGCCTCTTTATATCATAAATTATAAGTTCTTGGCTATTACCAAATTGCATTTTTGTTTCTGAGCCAATGTCATCGTAAAAAAAAACGATTATGTAACGAAGAATTGAAAATCTTAAATCTAATTCTCTAAGGATACAAATTCAGTTTTTTGCGTCAAGTCATGTAAAGTCATGTGGTAAGAATTTATGGGTTTCTTTTAATGGAGGTTGGAAGTATCTCTATTTTTTATTTAAAGAAATAGCTTGTTATTGAGAGCAATGTCAATTGAAGATAAAAGTACTTTCCCTGTAATGTTCTCAAGCTACCAAATACAAAATATAGCAAACATGAATTAGTAGGGAAATTATTTTATATTCCATTACCCCATCTCTGTAAGGGTACATCATGTGAGTTTCATAGTTTTTGCATCTCAGCTCTTAAACTTGACCTATTTTCAGTAGCGAAGCTTCTCTATAATTTACTTTGAATGTCCATCTGTCCATAACGTTATCGGGGAATTTTATTAACTAGGCTGCTATATAAGATTGACTACTATTTATCTCTTCTTAACTCTTAATCTTGGCCTATTTGCAGTAGAGAAGCTTTTCTATAATTCACTTTGTCTGTGTGTCCGTTAGTAAGTCCGTCCATAGGGAAATTGATTAAACTACCTTACCAAAGATCATCCAGTATACAACTTATTTGGTCTAATCAGGGATCTAAAGGGATAAGACAAATTTGATGTACAATGTACATCCCCAAAGAATTGTTGATACTCATAAGTACCCCTTTTGTAGATTAAATCAGTGGTTGAAAAGTTTGGACACTCAATTTGAACAAAACAATGATAATTCAATAAAAGTCCCCAAAGTTATTGAGACAACGAAAAAAGACTTTAAGAACTAGTGTAATAATCTATTATATTTGACCCTCCATGATCATTTAATTCTGCTAATGGATGTTGTCATCCTTGTTCTAAATTTACTTTTTGCATGCTTTTATGTGAAGAGAGTGTGTTGGCAGATAGTATCTGCAGCCGCATTCAACCTCTGCTAATTTATGTACATCCCCAATAACAATACACAAAATTACCCCTTCTGTAGATTACAATTAGTAATTGAAACGTTTGGTCACTCAACTTAATAGAGCAACCAATTAAAACTCAATAAAAGGTTTTAAAGTTGTTAATTAAACGAATAAGAAAACGGTATTATAAATCTTTGGGGACTAGTGTAATAAAGAGCCCAATGTCCCCTCCTTCCCTGGTATGTTTTAGTCGCGGTAAGGTTTTAAGCTATTTACAGATAAATGTACAGTTGCTACGCAATAACTAAACACATAATTTCTTATATTTAAATCGCAAATTTAAATCTACGCAAATAAATATAAATTTTATTACCTAGTTTTTAAGTTCGAATTAATAGTTTATTTAATTTAGTACATTTGTTGATTTTTTTCAGTTTCCCGTAAATTTAATACTGGACCTTTTAAATAATGGATACAAAGACAATTGCCGATAAATTGATGTACATCCCTAATGATGATACACAAAATTACCCTTTCTGTAGATAACAATTAGTGGTTGAAACGTTTGGACACTCAACCTAATTAAACAGGCAATCAAAATTCAATAAAAGTTCCTAAAGATGTTAAGCCAACAAATAAGAAAACATTATTATAAAACCTTATTGGATAAGTGTAATAAACAGCCCAATGTCCCCTCAATCCATGTATAAAATCAATCTCCGGTATTATGCTTTACAACTGGCCAAATGTAGAAGCTAGTAAAAGTGGCGGCACATATTGTGACGTCAAAAAAATAACCAATGAGAGGCCAGTGTACACTGTAATTGACCAATGGTAAAATTTATTCACTTTTACTAGCTTCCCATATATTGATATTGATTATACTTAGAACGCTATATTGATATAATCCCAATGATGATAAACTAAATTGACAAACTGACATTAAAATTATCTATTGAAAATCTTGGACACTTTCTTTAAACAAATCATCCATTTCTAAATACTTTAGGTACCAGTGAATTTTCAGTCTATATTCCCTTCCTCCTAATCTTACCCTCAAAGTTGTATGTTTGCAAAAATACAACCTCCAACCCCCCCCCCCCCCCCCATCTAAAAAAGGGGGGAGGGCGATTACAGGGGGTTTCATTTGAAATAAACAGAAAAATTCCTTAATTTTTCTAAGATTAGCTTTTATGTAAACAAGTAAACGTCATTTTATTGATACTAAGTCTACATTTAAATGCAGGTGTCAGATATACTTTGTTTTGCTGCAATTTACGGTTTTTATTATAGCTTTTAGGAAGATAGGGAAGTGTGATTTCTTTAATGAATTTTCAAAAAAAAGTGTCACAAATTTTATTTATCAACAGGATGTTAAACTCATCCTTTTTATTTGACAAGGATTTTTTAATAATTAGAACCGATTTGTTATAGAATCTGAACAAAGGTTACATCATCATCAGGCTTTTTGGGTGTTAGTCCTACACTTTTTAGTTTCCAATGTTAAGGACTTTTAAAGGGCTATTAAAAAAAACTTATCATTGTTTGATACATTAAACAAATTATTATGGGTATTGCCTCAATGAAAGCTGACCAACTCAATAGGCAAATAACAAGTCTCAATGTTATCCTCACCCTGAGCCACCCTCAGTCACAGTCATCATTAGTCACTCTTAGCTGCAGCTACTTAGAGCTGAAGCTGGAATCTTGTGTTTAGCTGTAGCTGCAGCCATTCAGATTTTTAGATTTTGTTTAGCTTAAGATTGGAGTGGCCTGTTCTCTATTTACACCTAAAGAATCATTATTTGTTAAAACTTCTTTATCTTAACTCATTGTAATGCATTTCTATCAAGCAACAACTAAACCATAGCAAAAGACCTGCTTTTGTGAAATTTAAATCTATGTTAGATATCTATTATATTTCAATGTTACTTGATTAAAATTAGTTTGTGAAATGTGAAACATCATAGATCTTTTAATGAATCATATTCCCCCTGCAATTTTTCTTCCTAGCATAACATAACAAAAGAAAGACAGAGTTTTTTTTATTATAAAAACCTTCTTGTACCAACAGCAAAATTAATTTGAAAAAAAAATTATGATACGTATAATGTATATGGGATTTTCAGCTGTAGTTGGTGGGGAAACACTAAGTAGAATTGAGGACCTGCCCCCAATATATTATTTTAGATTTTTTGGCTTGTTGGCTATACCTTATTCCTGGTCATTAATGCAAACATGTTTCACAAGCGCAAAAATGTTTGCTACAGTGCATCCCTGAAATTTGGTCAGGTTAACACTTTTTTATATTTATGACTAAAGGCGGATTTATTTTCTGAGGGGAAAACTTGTGCTATGTGACACCCTTACCTTGAAGTTTGAAATGTTTGTTTATTCAGTAAATCCTAGGTGTGTTTAAACATCTTGAAAAACATGGGAAAAATTTGTCTGATAGTTTTTAGCTACTCTATAATTGTAAATGTCCGCCTGTCCATCTAAAACGTTTTGAGAGGAAATGTGATTTCTTCAACTGTTATTTAAGATATATAGCTGCTTTTTTTGGTAAAGATTCCCTACACCAATAAGCATAAATGATAATATTTTGGTGCTTGACATATTTTTGTAAGAACATGACCTGCAAATTTATATAAATATCATTTTATAATTTTCAAAGCTTGACAACTCTATAACTAATTTTTACGTTCGTCCATCCCTCTGACAGTCCAAAAGGGGAAATGTGTTTTACTCTTCGAGCTAAATCTAAAAATTTTTGGTAAAAAATGCTGTTGACTTAGAATTATTTACTACTTATTCTCATTTTGTCCGTTAGTCAGGAAATGTATTTCACTCAGTTTCTATTTGAGAATTTTTGGGAAAAATCTGCAGGCCAAAGTTATTGCTTCGCTATTTCTTTATATAAACTATCCAAGTTAAAAGCGAAGCTTTTCTATAATTAGGGTCCGTCCGTCCGTACGTCTGAGATGGATAGCTTTTTTCATTAATTTAGGCATGTTAGAATTGTCCTATCGATTTCAAATTTTGCATGGTGATTCCTGTAGTAGTTAGGTACGATTTAGAAAGCGTAGCAACTCTAAAATCATTACCAGAATGTCCGTACGTCCATTTTAAACATGTTGATTTTTTTTACATTTTTAACAACTAATTTTTATGTGATCTAATTATCCGATTGTTCTGATTTTTGGTATACTGATTCCTAGGACAACAAAGTACAATATTATAAGCAAAGCAACTCTATAATCAAGTCCTAAAAATGTTAGTATGTCCATAAACATTATCCTGTATCAAGAAGTTTTTCAACAAATTTACTCACAATTTTGCTTTGACTCTTATTCATTTATATTCAGATTTTTTAGTTTTGACACTATACAAGTGTTAATGTCCGTTTGTCCTACCGTTTCAGGGCTTCGTTTTTATGGATGTTGTCATCCTTGTTTCATCCAATAATCTTTTTTACATTATATTGTTCATTACCTAAAAACGAATATTGAGAAAATGATTAAACCTTTTTTATCTCTTAAAAATACAATAAAACAAGGATGACAACATCCATAAAAGCGAAGCACTGAAACGTTAGGACAAACGGACATTTGTATAGTGTCTAAACTGAATAATCGAATATAAAAGAATAGAGTCGAAGCAAAATTGTAAGTAAATTTGTTGAAAAACTGCTTGATGCAGGATAATGTTTATGGACATACTTACGTTTTTAGGACTTGATTATAGAGTTGCTTTGCTTATAATATTGTTCTTTGTTGTCCCAGGAATCAATATACCAAAAATCAGATCAAACGGATAATTAGATCACATAAAAATTTGTTGTTAAAAAATTAGAAAAATCAACATGTTTAAAATGGACATACGGACATTCTGGTAATGATTATAGAGTTGCTACGCTTTCTAAATCGTACCTAACTACTAAAGGAATCACCATGCAAAGTTTTAAATCGATAGGACAATTCTAACATGCCTAATTTAATGAATAAAAGCTATCTATCTCGGACGGACGGACGGACGTACGGACGGACGGACGTACGGACGGACGGACCGACCCTAATTATAGAAAAGCTTCGCTTTTAACAAGGATGACAACATCCATAAAAATTAAGCTAGATGTTAAAATGTTAAGAAGTAGTTATTTATCGCATCGAATTATGGACAGCTTTCCGCGGATATTAAAATGAAAATTGTTCAATTTACACTAGTAGTGTTAGCCCCGAGGGGTCGAAGGCCCGGCCTAACAAAACTGGTATTAATTTCATTATTTTATTTTAACATTTGTAGAAAATTGTCTGTAATATGGTGCTATACATGATTTTTGAGTATGAATATAAACCGTTTCTAATCCAGCGAATATTAAACGGTTTCAAAGCCATACTGGGAACATAAATACCTATGTACTATCAAGATTTCAGAACAAAATTTCAGCCAAAAGATTAATCAATATACGGAATATTTTATATGGACGTACTTACGTTTTAGACAGAATAAAAGAGAGGCTACGCTTACAAGTTTCCTAATAGTTTTTTTTTTTAAATTAGGTCATAAAGAACATCATTTGGTTTGAAAAAAATGCTGAAGAAAGTCAAAAAACTTAATCTAAATTAGACCTAATTGTTCAAGGAATCTTCATGATAGGTTGAAAAAAATTTCTAACATGCCTTCATTTACGATCAGAACTGTTTGATAACCAACGTTTAAACAGACAGACTATAGTTATAGAGTAGCTTTGCTACTAAAATTAAGTAATTAGTTATATAGGGCAATTAAATGTAAAAAGTTTAAACAAACATATAAAAGGCAAACACATATTAAAATTTTTGTGTACTAAAGTAACTTGATGCAAAAGTGTACGTTTTTTATCTTATCTTCAGTACGATTTCGTAAAAGGTTATGAGACATTCATTTTAGGCTTAAACGTTTTCTTCGTAAGGTATTTAGACATTTTATTGGGCAATCGATTAATTTTTATAAAGAAATACAAATACTAAAGATCTAGATAAAGAACCATTAGAGGCAAAGTGCGTAGCTGCTACTATATTACAATACTAGCGGCTTCGCCCCTAGCCTCTAGGGGCGAAGCCGCAAGAGGTAATTAAAAAAATTAGGTGCCTTTGCTGCTGCAAGCACTACATGGTTACTGAGATCTTAGGGGACAGACAGACGGACAGACATCAAGCTACTTTGTATTATAGATAAACCTATGTTCTTGGATTCCAAACTATATATTCATTTTTTCCTGACTGTTTTAAATGACTCGACTGAATATATTGCACACAAAATGACAATTCATTAATAAATTTATGTTTTTCTTAGTAGCAAAGCTACTCTAACTGTCTTTTGTTTAAGCAGGGATCTAAGGGATAACACAATGGACAATAAATGGATAAAAACATACTCAATGATGATAAATAAAATTACCCTGTAGATTATTTGTTGAAAAGTTTGGACACTACTAGTTATGAAGCAACCAATCAAGACTTAATAAATAGTACCCAAAGAATAGATATATAAAACTTTGGGTATTAGTGTAATTTACAGTCCAAGGTACCCTCCCTCCCTGTGTGTCAGTCTGTTCGTCTGTCCGTTCACACGTCTATTTGGGAAACATCAGTATGTCAAAATTTTTCACTGTTTGTTATCTTTAATCTCTATTAGCGGTTACACCCCCCCTAGAGGCCTCTAGGGGCACTTAAGGGGGGGGGGTTGAATTCGACAACCCGATTTTTATCAAAATGAAATGGGGTGATTTCTCTTGGGAGGGTGGTGGTACCCTCTTCAAAATAGTTACAAACCCTCCCAGGACCTATGAGATGATGTAAAGAAAAGGATGTGTTTTGATAAATAAAAACATGCAACATGAAGAGTAGTTGCGCTACTAAAAAAAATATTTTGTACCGGAAATGAGCAAAAAGTTTTGCTTTGATTATAAATTTTTTGTTTTTAAAAATAATAATATTCTCTTTTATTTATGCATTAATATTTTTCATCTGCTGCTGAAAAATCATGATTTATGGCTGCGATTGCAGCTGAGGATTCCCTGGATTTTGTCGACTAAATGATATTTCAAAAAGTAGTCTAAAAGTGGCATATTATCCAAGGGCGGAAGTAAAGGGGTGTTTACCTCCCTCAAACGTTGAGACCCCTCATTTAACCCCCCTAAGATTTTTTAAGAATACTGTAGATGACCTCACTGGAACTAATTTGCCCACCTAAAAATAAAAAGCTTTGACGTCCCAGTACCATTTTAATGTCATTATGTTGACTAAAGTCATATGTTGATATAATAACAGCAAAGCAGTCAGACAGGGTAACTCTGCTAAAGCAGTGGCGTGCACAGGATTTTGTAATGCCCCCTCAAACCAATTTTGAGGGGGGTACGTAACCTTCAGGAGGTGTATTTTAGACAACAAGGGGAGTGTTATTTCACTTTCAGAGGGGTGTAACCAGCTCCCTTGGTGACCAACCGTTACAACAAAGTGAGTGTATTTTTAAAATTCAAAAAAGCGTCTTTAAATTTTTTGGAAAATTTTTTAAAGAAGAGTTATCAGGAGGTTGCTAACTCTTGTCAAGAGGGGTGTTTTCCAGCCTGCTTTAATTTTGCCAGGAGAAGGATACACCCCCCCCCCCCCTACACCCTTTTGCACGCCTCTGTGTTGAAGTGTACGCTAAAGTGTGCTTTTGTGCAAAAATTTTAATTGATAAATCTGAAGCAATTGTATGTCATAAAATGACAGATAAAGTGCCCCAAAAAAACATGGATTTAGGGATAGGACAATGAAAGATAAAATAATCTACCCACACACCTTGAAAAGTCTAGAACATAGTCAGAATAATAGGCATGTAATCATAATAGTTTTAGAATTATATTATATTTTAAATCTTATAATTGCTGTGTATAGAGCGTCCATTCGCCCGATAGATATCTAGCCCTTTGATTACAAGACCTTTGTCTAAGAAGTCCTAACTGTGCATGGTATTAAGTTGCGCCTGTTTTGGGCCAAGGCGTTCCTCCTACTATAGCTGTCTATGTCGCGCACTTGACATTCCAGCCGTTTTAGTTATGATGCGGTGTTGGGCCGAGATTCGAACCTAGCACATCACCTATAATGTCAGCTATGACCACTTTTATTTAATATCATAGAGTCGATATAAAGAATAAAGAATAACAAAGATAGATTTCCAACATGTGTGTAAAAGAATAATTTATCGTCCATTTTCTTTTCCCTGTATCTAAAATTTTTGTCTCCCCTTTTTCTCGCTTTTCTTTAAATTTCAGTAAAAAAAAATAATTCATAATTTTTAACGACAGATTTATGTTAGATTTGATATCTTTATGTGGACTAGCGGCTGCGCCCTTAGCATCTAAGGGCTCTGAATTCGATAAAGGGAACGTATATGAAGACTTGAATTGAAACCTAGAATATCCTAAAACCAAGCCGGGACCTATGTGAATCTTCCTTAAAAATAAGAACTTAGTCGGTTTAGTGGTTAGCGAGATCTTAACGGACAAACAAGGGTCCTAGTTGCTTCGCCCCTAGTCTCTAGAATGGCGGCTTGACTGTTGTCTAAAGGCAATCTCTCTCAGGGGGGGGGGGGAGGAAGGTAACATGCCTTCCCGTAATGATGGTAAAGTGGTGTTTACCCCCCCCCCCTCATTAGAATACTCCCCATTACCAAAAAATACGTTTTAACTCCTCACAAAAAAGCTTTGACGTTCTTGCATCCCTTACTAGCTTAAAACCTGTCCCGGTTCAATACAATATAGCAACTTGTGGACAAAATTTTGTGGATGACAACATCCATAAAAGCGAAGCTCGAAAATCAGAAGGAAGGACAAACGAACAATAACTCTTGTAGAGTGTCAGAATTAACCTAATAAGCAGAATATTTAGTCTAAATAAAATTGTAAAATTGCTTAAATACAGGATGCAGTAAAAGGACATACTTTGGTTTTTAAGATTTTGACGTACGAACGGACCGACCCTAATTATAGAAAAGCTCCGCTATTAAAAATTGAGCAAGTTTAACGACCTCTTATTCACAAATTTTCTTATAAAAAAGGAGCTTTAATGATTTGCGGCTTTTTTCGTGAATCAGAGCTGCCGAAAAAAATATTTAAGGTTTTTAAAATAAGACGATGGTACTTTTAGGACCCCTTCTGCAGATCAAAACAAGGTTTTATGAAAGCTCCAGTGTTTGTTATCCAATTAATGAGAGAGAGCGATTATAAAACTTTGGGTACTAGTATGATCTAAAGTATAATCATAGGCGTCCAAGGGGGGGGTAATGGGGCGATTACCCCCAAAAATTTTTTCATTTTACACCCCCATTCAAAATTTACCCCTACCCTGGGGGTGCCGTAGGCACCCCCAACCATTTAGGAGGGGGTATTGACCCCCCCCCAAACAATTTTGGGGGGGGTAAATTACCCCCCCAAAATAAAAAATCTCTAATAAAAAATTTTTTGCGCGCTTCGCGCGCATTTTTAATACTATATATTTAATAAAATTTAAATTACCCCCCCCAAAAATTTTACCCCGGGGGTAAATTTTGGGGGGGGGGGTAAACTAAATTTACCCCTGCCAACAGATTTCAGGGGGGGTAATTACCCCCCCCAAGCAAATTTTACCCCCGGGGTAAAAATTTTGGGGGGGGGAAAAAAAATTTGCGGCGCGCTTCGCGCGCCATTTTACCCCCCCCCAAACACGAATTACCCCCCCCCCTAAAAAATTTTTACCCCCCCCAAAATAAAAAGCTTGGACGCCCCTGAGTATAATGTCTCCTCCCTTCCTACCTGGTTAAAAAAAGAGAGAAATTATAAAGGACAATGTTATCTTAAGATATTATTAAAAAATAAAAAATGTAAAACTAAAACTTATATTTTTTACTAATGTAGTGAAGTTTTGCCAGGTTAGATTAGGTTATATAGGGGTACAAATAGCTTAGCTGGGTTAAAGAGCCGCTGGTTTAGGCCCAACAGAGCTAAGGCCATCACAGGGGCTTGGCATAAAGAAAAAAAATAAACATCACAAATAAATCTTTTAAAATATGGAGTGGGAATTTGGTTCTTTCAGGAAAAACACTATTAATATCTATAAAAAAATTCATTATTTTAAAAGAAAGTCATCAATATATAAAATTCGGCATCCCTATGAAAAACATTTTTTGTTTAAAAGGTGCAATTCATTAAGAGAAGAGGAGATGATTAATAGTTTTATTTCAATGTTAAAGAGAAAAGTAAACTTAGTAGCAAGGACGTCCAAGCTTTTGTATTTATTTATTTTGTTTGGGGAGGGGGGTTAATCTCATATTAGCCTTCATATTGTTTATTTAAATATTTTTCTCGTATTCATTCGAATCCGGTGGACAGGAACTGGTTCTCATCCATACGGAAAAACTATGTCTAGCATCGTATTATAAACCGCTTTCTACGAATATAGAAATGTATAATCATAAGATTAAAACCAGTTTTTTTAGCCGGTGCCTCCGGCACCTCAGGGCTAAAAAAACTAGTTTTAATCTTATAATTGTACATTCTATATCCGCGGAAAGCCGTTTATAATACGATACGAGAAATAACTATTATTTCCCTTCAATTGAAGAGCCCCATTGATGCTTGGGGAAAAGTCGCTAGTAATTAATTATTTATTACAATACTAGCGACTGCGCCTCTAGCACTGTATTCATAAATAATAGACTAAAACCATCATAAGACACGAATCGGAAAATGAAATATCCCAAAACTATCACGGGATCTATGTGAAGCTTACCTAAAATAGAGAACCCAATCAGATCTGTGGCTATTGAGATCTTCAGAGAAAAAACCTTACTACTTTATATAATACTAATAATACTATAATACTAGCGGATTTGCCCTTAGCATCTAGGGGTTTTGCCCTAAGAGGTTTGACCAAACCGATTTTTCGTATTTTAGATTTAAAAGAAAAATATAAAAAAAATTTGGGGAGGGGAATTTCTTTTTTTTTTGGGGGGGGGGGCCCGGGTAGTCGACCCCACTATTTTAATTTTAGTTTTAAAAAGAAATTTTTACATTTTTTTTGGGAGGGGGGGTATTTTTCATTTTTGTGGGGGAGGGGGGGGGGTCCCACCCCCCAAGAAAATAAACCTTCCCTGGACCTATGAGAAACTACCCTGTAAAGGAGAACCCCATCGGTTCAGCGGTTAGCGAGATCCTTCGCTACAAACATACAGACAGACAAACAAACAAACAGACAGACAGACAAACAAACAAATAAACAAACAGACAGACATTATTCTACTTTGTATTATAGATGATTGGCCAGATACTTTTTTTAAGCAATGAACATATCCTGCAACCCCTGTCAATATGGTTTTAAATGAGTTTGCTTCATTTAACACAAAAAAATTGTCTTAAACTGGGGTTTAAATTCATTTTTTATAAGAGTATTTTGCAGGGCCAGGATTTAAAGGGATAAGATAATGGCCGACAAATAGATGTACATCCCCAATGATGATGCGCAAAATTATCGAACCCAGTAAAAGTGTCAGACTATGTCGTCAGAAAAAAATAATAATTAACCAATGAGAGACCGCTATATATTTTACCATTGCATTGGTCAATTACAGTGAATACTGGCTTCTCATTAGTTAATTGTTGTTTTTTTCTGACGTCATAGTTCGACACTTTTACGAGGTTCAAAATTATCCCTTCTGTAGATAAAAATTAGTATTTGAAACGTTTGAATACTTTACTTAAAAAACTAACCAATCTAAATTTACTTAAGTCCCCAAAGTTGTTAAGCCAACAAATGATGACACGTTATTATAAAACTTTGGGTACTAGTGTAATAAACAGCTCATTGTCCCCTCTCTCTCTCTCTCTCTCTGGTATTTTAGGAGCGAAGCTATTATAGAAAGTCATTCAGTCAGATATACTTTTAAATATTTCAACAGGGTCTGGCCTTAGACATTCAAATGGTTTTCTAAGAGATTAGTCGGTTTTCTTTGACAAGAAAGACGAGATAGCTGTGTTAAGTGCCCTAGGCAAATGGGGATAGATGTAACCGCTTTTGGCCTACCTATTCTATTGACGTCATAGTAGAGGTAAAGAGAAAGGGAAGGGAGAAAGAATCCCCTAGAAAATATGGTGTATAAGGTATTTCCTGGCGTCATTAGAATAGGTAGGCCAAAAGCAGTGACATCTATCCCCATTTTGCTAGGGCAGTATAGACAGCTACAAAGAAGAGAGAGAGACAACTACACCAGTTCTCGTCCGATCACTGAAGTTAAGTAACATTGGGCCAAGATGGGTGACCGCCTGGCAATACTTAGGCCACACTTTACAATTTTACAATTTTTTTGCTGTTTGAGATATCTTAATTGACTTACCGAAAATCATAAATTGTTCTTATTTCTGATTACTATATATTAATATACTGTTTATTTACTTAATTTTCTTAATTGATCATAAATCAATAAAAAATTAAAAAATTTGAATAAATTTGTTTACTTTTTGCATAAATAATTTTTCAATGCCCTAAAACTTTAGAATGTCCTATGCATGTCCCCAATAGTATCTTAATTAATTTTTACCTTTTTATCTTAACATTGAAGCGTTTTACAGCCATTCTTGCAATGGGTAGAAGATTTGAGCTTAAGAAAAATGCACTAAAACCATGTTTAGATTTTGACACTTTAGTTTTCAATTTTAGATTTTACTGTACTTTTTAAGAAAAAACTTAAATGTTTTTTTTTTGCTGTTCTATTATTTTTCTTAAAAAACGAAGAATATAAGCCATTAATCATTAAATTCTGATAACTATAAGAGGGGTAAAATTGCTTTTAAAAAAGTTCTCATAAAAAATACACTCTATTGTATTAAAAAATATATATATAAATATGTAGAAGGATGAAAAAATAGAAATTTTATGTGTAAAATGAAAACTTTTGGACGTCAAACAGATAAAGGTACTATCAGACACCAATTATTGCGAAGCTGCGCTCCTACATAAAACTAGTATGACAATTTTCATAAAGACGAAGCTCTGAAACGGTAGCACAAATGAACACTTGTAATGTGTCAGAACTGAATTAGACGAATATATTTTGTTCTAAGAATCATTATTCCAAAAAAGTTTTATAAAAGTCATCATGTTTTAAATGGACGTACGGACTTTCAGGTACCGATTATAGAGTTGCTACGATTTCTTAATTTGACCTTACTGTTATAGGAATCATCATGCAAACTTTGAAATCGATAGGACAATTCTAACACGACTAACGAAAATAGCTAGCCGTTACAGACGGACTGACGCATAGACGGACCAACTCTAATAATAGAAAAGCTTCGCTTTTAAAAATGATAACAAATTAAAACAGTAGCATAAAAAAATGAATTTGTTTACTTTCTGCAAAAAATATTCTTATCAAAACAATTTTTTCAATGATTCATAATTTTTATGTTTTAATGTATTTGAATATTCCAGAAGCTTTTATATTTGGAAAACAGGGATGAGTGATTGATTATAAATCAATATCTAGAAAGTGTACGTAGGGATCTAATGGGATAAGACATTGGCCGATAAATTGATGTATATCCCCAATGATAACACACAAAATTACCCCTTCTGTAGAATAAAATTAGTGGTCAAACGTTTAAACGCTTATAAAGAAACCATTTAAAATTCAGTAAAAGTCCCAAAAGTTGTTAAGCTAACAAATAAGAAAACGTTTTGATAACACTTTGAGGACTGAAGATTTCTTTTGCTTTGCTACTAATGGATGTTGTCATCCTTGTTTTTTAATGTTGGAAATTTACTATATTTTTCACATATTTTGAATTATTTTTAATGTCTGATTTTTATTGCATTCGCCAATGCAAAAATATATAATTTATTCAGTTAAGCCTTATATATTTCTAAAAAAGGATGACAACATCCATAAAAACGAAGCTCTGAAATGGAAGGACAAACATACATTAACACTTGTAGATTGTCAGAACTGAATTAGCAGAATATTAATTCATCAGTACAAACAATATTTTAAGAAAATTTGTTGCAAAACTGCATAAATAGATGATACTGTTTTAGGACATACTTACATTTTTGGGACTTGTTTATAGAGATGCTTCGCTTATAACATTGTACCTTGTTGTAATAGGATTCAGATTTTAAAAAATTAGCAGAATCGGATAATTTTAACGTACAAAAATTTGTTGTCCAAAAAGATAAAAATCGACATGTTTAAAATGGACGTACGTACATTCTGGTATTGTTTATAGAGTTGCTACGCTTTCTAAATTATACCTAACTACTATATAAATCATCATGCAAAGTTTGGAATCGATAGGACAATTGTAACCTGTTTAAATTAACGAAAAGAGCTAACTCTCTGTGACGGACGTACGGACGGACGAACCGACCCTAATTATAGAAAAGCTTTGCGTTTAAAAACTAGTTACTCTGTAATTAAGGTATCTAAAGGTCCGTTCGTGTGTAAAAGAAAGGCTTAAAAACTTTGGGTATTTGTTATTGAAATTTGATTGGTTGGTTCCAAGCTAGATTTTTCAACCCACAATTTTATGTCCAACCTTTTCAACCAATAATTTGAACCTATTAAAGGGGAAATTTTGTTATATTTGGTATTTGGTTGATTGTCTTGTCCCTTAAGATATATGTACGCATGGACAACATATGAATTATAGAGTAGCTGCGCTACTTAATAATGATGTGTTATAAGCTTTCTGTTGATTTATTGTAATTTATGTGTAAATTGATTAAATCAGGCAAAATTTAACAAGGAAAATTATATGCATAAGAAATGCAGAGTAGATTAGAAAAATTACTCTTACATAAAAGTAATAGGATGTTTGTTTGTCTATCTGTACCTAAGAATCTTATGCACCGTAAAATCGATATGGTTATCCTTTACAATTTAGCTTTTCATACGTCCAGTTAAGGTTTAAAACTATTTTAAGGAAGAATAACAAACCCACTCCTTCCTCAAAAATAAAACTGAAAATGTGCAGGGTCGACATCCCACCCCTCTACCCCCCCCCCCCCCTCAAGTGCCCCTAGAGACCTCTATCCCTATAATAAAGTAACAGTATGTCTGTCTGTCTCTGTGTGTTGTCTGTATGTTTGTACCAAAGGATCTCGCTAACCGCTGAACTGAACAGCTTCTCATTCTCAGGTCCTGGGAAGGTGTATAACTATTTTTGGGGAGGGTGCCACCACCCTGCCAAGAAAAATCGCCCCTCGAAAAAAATAACCCCCCACCCCTCGAAAAAAATGTTCAACATTTTTTTCAAGTTAAAATAAAAAAATGAGGGGGGGAGGAATGGTCGACCCCCTCAAATTTTTTTTTTACTTTAAAAAAAAATTGCCTTTCAAATTCAACTCCAACCCTCCTCAAGTACCCCTAGAGGCCTCTAGGGGCGTAGCCGCTAGTTGAAGAGTTATTTTTCTTTTTGGAAAAAGACAGACCGACCCGAATTATAGTAAATCTTCGCTTTGAAAAATAAAACTTTTTTACATTCTTATAAGTAGAACAGGGTCATATTAATTTATTAACTTAACAAAAAAGTGATAAAAATTGCATTAAAATTATTAACAAAACATGGATTACAATATTCATATAAAGCGAAGCATGTATTTAAAATTGTAGCATTTGTTGTGTTATTAAAAATTCTAGCGTATAGCGCAGCAATTGTTTGTCATTCTAGGGTTTGAAGTGGTGGCTTAGAGGGAGTGGACACTGGTACCCAAAGTTTATAACCAAAAACTTTGAGCACTCTCATTGTATTTTTATTTGTTGCTTACAAATTAGGAATGTCCAAACTTTTAAACAATAATTTTATTTGTATAATGGTGATTGGGATCTTCATTGGGAATGTACATCAATTTATCATCTATTGTCTTATCCCTTAAGATCTCGGTATTTAAGCGTTTGTCGTTTTTGACGTTGCAATAAACCCAGACAACTGCCTGGATCCAGTGTTGTGGACCTTTTCGTCTGCTAGCAAACTGCTTTTGCTCTTTTGTAGCAACTTGTTTGTGTTAATATTTACAACGCTATTGTGTGATATTCAAAGACCCAATTGAAACGAACATGGACACATAGTTATTTTTTACTTTAATATAGCTTACACATGATATATTTTAACAGTCCAATGTCCTTTCCCTCCCTCCCTGATTTGATTCATACTTTTATCTTTGTCTGTCCTGGTCTACAGATAGATAGATAGTATGATAGATAGATAGATAGTAAGATATATAGATAGATTACTGTTTGTTCTGCAACGTTTGTATATTATATCCTTGAGTTTTTACCATTGAATAATTTAGAATGTGTGTCAGTTTTGTTAATAATAGAATATTATATAGGTATATTTTTTGGAACTATTAATCTATTTTCGTGGTTGATATTCTAATCCTATTTAAAACATTGAAATAAGCTACAAGTCTTTCAATCTTTCATATTTTAATCTATGTTCTCTGGTGATATTCTAAAAGTACATATAAAACAGTGGAATAAGCAACTAGTCTTTATATCTATTATCAATTAATCTATGCTCTTGGCTTATATTCTAAGACATCATTCAAATAAAGGAATAAGCTACTGGTCTTTCTATCTATTATCAATTAATCTATGTTCTTGGCTAATCTTTTATAGACCTGGGTAAAGAAGTAGAATAAGCTACCAGTCTTTATATCTATATCTATTAATCTATGCTCTTGGCTAATGTTCTGTAAACCAAAGCAAAAAGTTAAATAAGCTACAAGTCTATCTATCTATTATCAATTAATCTATGTTCTTGGCTAATATTCTAAAGACCCAAGCAAATAGTAAAATAAGCTACCAGTCTTTCTATCTATTATCTATAAATCTTTGTTTTTGGCTAATATTCTTAAACACAATGAGAAAAATAGAATAAGCTACCAGTCTTTCTATCTAAGATATTTCAAAACCCAAGAAACTAGTAGAATAAGCTACCATTCTTTCTATCTAATAACAATCAATATATGTTCCTGGCTAAAATTCTTTAACAATAAAACAAAGAAAAATAAGCTACCAGTCTTTCTATATATGAGCTATTAATCTATGTTCCTGGCCAATATTCTAAAAGCCTATGTAAAACAGTAGAATAAGCTACCTGTCTTTCTATCTATGAAGTACTAATCTATGTTCTTGGCTAATATTCTAAAGTTCTATGTAAAACAGTAGAATAAGCTACCACTATTTCTATCTATTAACTATTAATCTATGTTATTGGCTTATATTCTATAAGCCTATGTAAAACAGTAGAATAAGCTACCTGTATTTCTATGTATTAACTATTAATCTATGTTCTTGGCTAATATTCTAAAGTTCTATGTAAAACAATAGAATAAGCTACCTTTATATTTCTATGTATTAATTGTTAATCTATGTTCTTGGCTAATATTCTAAAGTTCTAAGTAAAACAATAGAATAAGCTACCTGTATTTCTATGTATTAACTATTAATCTATTTCTTGGCTAATATTCTAAAGGCCTGGGTAAAGAAGTACGTCAGGGAGAAGGCATAGAAACAAATTTTGAATTTTTATTCATCATAAAAGTATATCTATAATACAAAGTAGAACGATGTCTGTCTGTCAGTTTGTTTGTAGCGAAGGATCTTGCTAACTGCTGAACTGATGGGGTTCTCCTTTACAGGGTAGTTTCTCATAGGTCCCGGGAAGGTTTAGAACTATTTTCTTGCGGGATGGAACATCCCCACCCTCCCCCCCCCAAAAAAAATGAAAAATACCCCCCCAAAATAAAATTTCTTTTAAAACTAAAATTTAAATAGTGGGGTCGACTACCCCCCCCCCTCCAAAAAAAAAATCCCCCCCTACCAAAGAACAAATTTTTTTAAATTTTTCTTTTAAATCTAAAATACGAAAAATTGGTTTGATCAAACCTCTTGGGGCAAAGCCCCTAGAGGCTAGGGGCGAAGCCGATAGTATGTATAAAAAGTAACAGGATGTCTTTCTGTATGTGTGTCTGTTTGTACTAGGATAGACATATATGGTTCACCTTTTTGATGTAGCTTCTTATATATTCTGAAAAGGTTTATAATTATTTTGGGGGAGGGTCCAACCACCCTTACAAGAAAAATCACCAATAGAAAAAAAATTTATCTTTTAAAATAGTAATAAATATCGGAGGGGGGGGGGGCATTCCTCTCCCAACCTCCAAAATTGGACCTCTAGGGGCGTAGCAGCTAGTGTTGTATAAAGTACTAGCGGCTTTGCCCCTAGCCTCTAGGGGCTTAGCCCAAAGAGGTAATTAAAAAAAAATTAAATATTTCTGGTGCTGCCATTTATTTTCAAATAACTGTCTAAAAAATGGTGGGGAAATCACCAGAGGACCAGTAGATATATTCCCTGAAGAGTAGAGCCCAATCGGTTCAGCGGTTACTGAGATTTTACAAAAAATGTAAATAAATTTTTGGGGGGTGGGTTTTTTTGTTTTTGGGGGGATGGGGGTGTCCCACCCCCCCAAGAAAATAGCTTAAAACCATCACAGGATCGGTATATATATTCCCTGAAGAGTAGAGCTCAATCGGTTCAGCGGTTACTGAGATCTTAAGCTTCAGACGGACAGACGGACAGACAGACAGACGGACAGACATCAAGCTACTTTGTATTATAGATAAATATTTTTTTCATCTGTCTCTTTAAAAAGTTTTCTTCTTTAGGGAAGCTTTACATAGATCCCTAAGCAAGAACGTCCAAAAAGGGGGGGGGGGGGGTGATAAAATCCCTAGAAATTTTGTGAAGAAAATATTAGATTTTTTAAACATATACCTTATTCTTGTGAGTGAAAATGATTTAAACTGTAGAAAATCCGTAACATCTGTTCCACTATTCACATTTAATTCTATGGTCAATTAGTTGCTTATCTATCTATCTATCTATCTATCTATCTATCTATCTATCTATCTATCTATCTATCTATCTATCTCTCTATCTATCTATATATCTATATATCTATCTCTCTATCTATCTATCTATCTATCTATCTATCTATCTATCTATCTATCTATCTATCTATCTATCTATCTATCTATCTATCTATCTATCTATCTATCTATCTATCTATCTATCTATCTATCTATCTATCTATCTATCTATCTATCTATCTATCTATCTATCTATCTATCTATCTATCTATCTATCTATCTATCTATCTATCTATCTATCTATCTATCTATCTATCTATCTATCTTATCTTATCTTATCTTATCTATCTATCTATATATCTTTCTTATTTAGGTTAGATAACTATTTGTAATTTTATATCCTTTTTTTATTCATATAAAAATTTCAAATGTAAAAATATGATTCATGTTATATAAGACTTTAAGAAAAAGATATGTACTTAATAATACATACGTAGATATTATAAAACCAGGGACGTGCGAAAAGCATGTTAAGAGTGGAGTCAAGCAGGGTTCTAAAGGGACAAGACAATTGACGATAAATTTATGAACGTCCCAAATGATGATATACAAAATTACCCGAGCAGTAGATTAAAGTTAGTGGTTTAAACGTTTGAACACTAAAGTTAATGAATCAACCAATCAATATTAATTAGAGCCCTAAAGTCGTTAAGCCAACGAATAAGAAAACGTTATTAGAAAACTTTGGGGACTAGTGTCATAAATAGCCCATTGTACCCTCTCTCTCTGATTTTCTTCCCAGGGAGGGAGGGGACATTGGGCTGTTGAATACAAAAGTTCCCAAAGTTTTATAATAATGTTTTCTTATTCTTTGGATTAACAACTTTGGGGACTTTTAATGATTTTTGATTGGTTGGTTCACTATGTTGAGTGTCCAAACGTTTCTACCACTAATCTTAATAGGAGTAATTTTATGTATCATCATTGGCAATGTGCATCAATTTATCGGCCATTGACTTATCCCTTTATATTCCTGCTTTCTTCCCCTATAATCCCTCCCCCTCCAGCCTATACCCCCCATGGCATCCTGTGCACGCCTCCGTATGTAATGAAGGAAATAAGTCTAGAGAGAGCATTGCATTCAGTTGAACTCTGATTTACCAGGGATCTAAAGGGATAAGACAATGGCCGATAAATTTATGTTCATCTCCAATGATTATACAACAAATTATCACTTCTGGTGGTAGAAACGTTTGAACACAAAATGAAATGAACCACAAATCAAAAGTCCCCAAAGTTGTTAAAACAGCGAATAAGAAAACGTCATTATAAAACTTTAGGGATCAGTGTAATAAACAGTTCATTGTCCTATCTCTCTCTATCTCTCTCATCTTTTTTACCCTACCAAAAAAAGATACATGTAAACTATCCACTAATAAACCTAAATGTTACCTAATTAAATGATTTATAGCGTAGCTACTCTGTGATTAGGATAGTTCTGCATGAACGTTTGTCCGTCGTTTAGTTACTACAGATGAGAGGAAAGGAAGGAAAGAAAACGCCTAAAAAAGAAATGGACAATCCCTCATTTTTATTACGTCACATGGATCAATTTTGACACTATTTTGGCTATGTCATCCTAAGCTACTGAATGGGAGGGAGTGAGCATTGGACCATAGATTATGATAGTATCCAAAGTTTTATAAATATGTTTTCTCTCCTTTCGTTGGATAAAAAACTTTGGATATTTGATGGATTTTCCAGACTTTTCAACTAATAATTTGATTAAGGGATAGTTTTGTTTATCATCATTATGGATAAGAAGATAATAATTCATCCATTGTCTTATCCCCTAAGATCCCTGAAGCTACCTAACTACCCACACAGGGTGTAAGTTTAAAAAGTATTGTTTCTCAGGGATCTAAAGGGATAAGATTATGGCCGATAATTTAATGTAATGTACAATACATTCAAAATGATGATACACAAAATTGCCTCTTCTGTAGAATGAAATTAATAAAATAACTAATCAAAATAAAAGTTCCTAAATTTTTTGAGCCAATGAATAAGAAAACGTTAAAATAGAATTTTTGGGACTAGTGGAATAAACAGCCACTTGTCCCCTACCAAATTATCCCAAAATTACATAAAATTTATGAAATAACCAATCAAAAAAAAAGTTCCAAAAGTTGTCGAGGAAACAAATAAGAAAATAATATTATAAAACTTTGGGGACTAGTGTAATAATGAGCCCAATGTCCCCACCCTCCCTCCCTGAGCGTGAAGAGTGCTATTATGGTGTAATATTACACTTAGACGAGCATTGCATAAAGGAGAATCAGGAATTGGGGATTGTTGATGCCAGGAAAAAAATAATGGGTATAGTCCCTTTCGTGGCAACGCCTGTTATGAAGCGTTTCGTCGTATTTTCACAGTACGTTTTGATATGTTACTTTAGGTTAGGTTAGGTTAAGTTGGGTGAGGGGATTGCCCCGCAGGGATAGGCAATTGATCCCGCAGGGTTAGATCTTTCCCCCCGCATGGGGCTAGAAATAGGGGGAAAGCTATATACTATGAAAATTCGACGAAACGCCTCTTAAGAGGCGTTGTCACTAAAGGGACTATAACCTAAATGATTTACTCTTATTGACTTTTAAACTTTGGGAACTTTTTTTATAGCTTGATTGGGTAGTACAAACTAGCAGTGTCCTAACTTTTCCACCAACAGTCATAATCAAATAGTGATTGTGGGTACAATTAGCAATTTATTGTCCATTGAATTATCCCTTAGGATCTCAGAGGATGGAGGTTCCTAAGTAGTTATTTTTCGCATCGTATTATAAACAACTTTCCGCGGGAATAAAATGTACAATTATGCCGAAGGCACGGGCTAACAAAATTGGTTTCAATCTTATGATTGTACATTTTTATATTTGTAGAAAATTGGATATATCATGATGCTATACATGGTTTTTAGGTATGGCTTAGAAAAGATTCTAATCCAGCATATTGATAGGTTTCTAAGCCATACTGGTTGGTTCCAGAGTTTAGCCAAAATTTTAATCTACAGAAGTGGTAATTTGTTTCTCGTATTCATTAAAACCGATTAATATCCGGTGGATTATAACCGATTCTCATCCATACGAAAAAAAATATGTTTAGCATTTCCGTATCATTAGGCTATTTTTTTGTTAATAACTATACAACAATCCTTGGACAAATCCTCTATATATATGTATAGTTTAAGATTTTTTTTTCATTTTTGCACTTTTTGATATGATATGATATATCAACAAGGACAAGAATATCCAATTAATCAACAGTAATATCTAACTAGCGGCCACGCCCCCTGGGCGAGATTTCTCTTTGGATCAACAACTTTGGAGACTTTTATTGCTAGGTTCATTAAGTTTAGTATCCTAACGTTTGAAACAATAATTTTGGTAATTTTGTGCATTATTGTTGGGGATGTACATCAATTTATCGGCCATTGCCAGATCCCTGGTTAGATATTAATACATGATTTTATTCATGTAGGTCATAAGATATTATACATCATATTACAAAAATAGGAGCTACTGTATAACTAAGGCATGTTCCGTACGTTTTTGTGTGTTACATGCAATTTTGATGCTGTTAATTGGCTGATTGTAAAAGTTCTAAAATCTTATTTTTCTTGTCAAAATTGTAGGGGTCGCTTTGCGCACAACCCTGGAAAATCCAGTGCTCACCACTGCTCAAAGTAATACCCCTTCGTAAAAGGAATGTTATCTAGGGATCTAAACGGATAAGACAATGAACGATGATTTACAAACTTACCTCTTCTGTAGATTATAATCAGTGGTTAAAACGTTTGGACATTTAACTTAAAGAAGCAACCAATCAAAAATTGTAAGCCAACGAATAAGAAACTTTATTATAAAACTTTGGGAATAAAGTAATAAACAGCCCAATGTCCCCTCCCTCCCTGATAATATCAATTTTTTCAGAGATTCCAATTAAAAACCACCACAAACTACCCAATTTTAGTTCATTATTTCAAAATTCATCCTAATTTTTAAGTTTTACTAAAATTTTCATGGCGAATTAAACTATGCTCATGTAGACATAACATTTTTATCTATAGATTAGCTTAAATTACCAACAAGAACGAAACCAATCAAAACAAGCGAAGATGAAATTAAAATCGTTTAGTTTAACTTTAACTTGTATCCTGTAATTGAAATAGTACGTTTTTCTAGGACTAGGTATGGTTTCAGGCTATTTTGTTTCAAGTTTAAGGTGTGAGGTAATTTCGTGGTTTTTTTTCTGCCCCTTCCCTAAGTGAGAACTAATAAATCTAATATACATCTTCATTTTCTTATCCACGGACAATTGTCTATTATACAGAGCGACAAATACTATTGTAGCCAAAATGCTCTTTACATGTTTTCGACCCTTAAACGACAATGTAAATAAATCAAGAAAAAAAAACTTTATAGAAAATATTTGGCCTGTTTTAATTTGAATTGTTTTATGCTTTGATTCTACAAAAGAAGCTTCATATTGGTATGCAAATACCACCTCCAACCATACCATATCGCAAAAGAACGTAAAACCCTTGATTTTTGAAAAATCGCAATATATATTGCAATATATGGAAAGCTGTTGCATTTTGGGGTGGTTGTATCCCATCAGCCCCCCCCCCCTCTTCACTTTTCATCTCTTATTAAATAAAGTTAATATGAAAATCTTTATTGAAAATATTATTAAAACATCAATTTTTCCTTGAGTCAGCGGAATTTGCTGTTAAAATTTGAAAACTAATATATTTTCATAATTTTCAGCGCAGTTACTTTATAACATGGGACTTTCCGTCTGTTTTTCTGTCCTTCTGACTGCTTATCAAGTTCCCTTTTCAATAAAGGTACTAAGAAAGAGAGGGAATGTCTGATTGAGCCAATAAGAGAATCGCATCGGTACATACATTTAATTTCATTGGTTGAAATTTTGTACACATCTTGTAACGAATGTATGTTTCTTTTCATTTCATACATATATAAAAGTCAGCTGTAAACAGTATATTTTCTTAGTAGAAAGCTTTGCGGAATCAGAATTAATTGCCCAAAAATTTCGTTTAAATTTGAAAGCTTCGAAACGAGGTGGATCCTTAAAAAAAAGTTAGGCTGGCTACTCGCTGGTGAGACAAAATTATTTTTGTGAAAAATCCTCCAAAATCGAATAAAAAAAATTACAAAAATTAAATAAAATCTTAAAAGGGTTATTAACATATGATTTTGTTTAATTTTTGTAGATTTTTAATGTGCTTTTGGATGATTTTGAATAAAAATAATTTTGCCTCACTATCGAGTAGCGAGTCTATCATTTTTTAAGAATCCACATCAGCTTGAGTCGAAAGTAAACAATACATTTGTCTGCTAGAAATGTTCCTTCTTAGATTTGACGAAAAAAGGGTTCAGAATATGCTTCTATTCTTCTATTTCTATTCCCTTTTCAAAATATAAATTCTGGTTTATGAAAAAAATAGATAGAGAAAGAGAAATAGATAAATAGATAGAGTGAGAGAAATACAGATGAACAGAGGGAGGACATTGTGCTGTTTATTGCACTGGTCCCCAAAGTATTATAATAACATGTTTTCTTAATCATTGGCTTAACAATTTTGGGGACTTATATTGAAATTTGATTGGTTGGTTCATTAAGGTGAGTGTCCAAACGTTTCAAGCACTAATTGTAATCTACAGATGGAGTACTTTTTGTGTATCATCAATGGAGATGTACATCAATTTATCGACCATTGATGACTAAAAAGGACATACAGATAGACATTACATTACGATTTATAAAATATAAATTAACTTATAATTGGTACGCTACTTATATATAAATTACCCTTGTCGATATTTTGCTACGTAGCGACGACTTTAGTCAAGACATAAATCAAATTCCTTCATATTAAAGTGTTTCCATAAAGTAACAGATCCATGAAATTCATGAAGAATATAGAAAGGAACAGAGTTAAGTGAATAGGAAATAAAACAATTATGCCTATTTCAAACAGTTAGATTTTTAAGATGATAAGATAATTCAGAGCACTTTTGAACAATATTGAATGATAAATTTAGTTTTTAGAAAACACAAAAACATTATATGATTTAAGAAGAATAAAAATTTAGAAAATATGTCCCTCTTAATAAGCTGTCAAAAATTCTGAGTATTTTTGACCAATCCCAAAATATTTTAATAAGTGTTTTGTTTATAATCAATAATTATGATTTTACCCGCGATTCTAAAACTTCATAATAGTTATTTAATGCATCGTATTATAGACATCTTTCCGCGGACATTAAAATGAAAAATTAAATGAAAATGTCGAGGATGATGATGCTATACATGATTTTTTCAGTATGGCTGAGAACCGGTTCCAATCAAGCGAATGTTCATCGTTTTCGAAGCCATACTGGAAAAAATTATTCTTCAAAATATTTTCGTAAAAGCAAAACAGAAATAAAGAAAACAACTACCTTTAAAAATGAATGAAAGATAAAAATTTATGTCTTTTGTCCTATCCCTTTTCCCTGTGATGTTGTCATTCAAACACTTTGAGAAAATCCGTCAATATATTAGATCAATATATTCATAAGTAGCGCAGTAATTTTAAAAATTCACTATCAAAAATTAATAAAATGTAGATAATTGTAGGTTGTTATTCAAGTACATTATGCCTTTTCGTCCAAGGAATCGATATTTTATAAACATCGAAGCAATAATGTTAAGCAGATAATTTATGATGTTAATTATGTACATTATGCCTTTTCGTAAAAGAAATTAATATTTAAAAACACCAAAGTTATAAGATTATTCAATGTTTAAATAAGTATTTGATTTGATTTGTTTTAAAGTGAACGTACCTCCATTTTTGTAATGATTTTAGAGCTGCTACGCTGCAAGATTATATACCTAATTTTTACAGAAATATTCATACTAGGATTGATATAGCTAATTTACGGCTGAGCTCTTCGTTAGGGACAGACGGACATACCCTAGCTGTAGAAAATGCCTGCCATAGAAAAATTTGGTGACAGATACCAAGATATCCAGAATGTACACAAGTCTAAAAATGTACAAAAGCGTTACCACTAAAATATTAATTCAACAAGGATGACAACATTCATAAGTAGTAAAGCATAAAAATCATGGAAAAATGTAAAAATTGCCAAAAACCTGCTAAAAAGCAGTCTGCCTGCCAAAGATGTGTTATGTTATTAATAAATCAGATTCCGGAGGAATCGAACCCAAACACACCGGGATTTATACCCCTACTCAAAAATCAAAAATCAGATTCTGTAGGAATCGAACTCACACCTCAACTCCTTGTTCATGCCACTATTCCATATCGTTCATACCGTTCATACCATTCATACAGTTGATATTATTAATAAAAATCTCTTCAACTTAATCTTTTTTATGTTTCTATATTTCGGCTCCTAGAGGTTTTTTCGGCTGGTTTTATCGGGAATACTCGCCATTATCTTGGGGTCAGGTGTGAATACACCCCCATTCACAATGGGGAGATATTCACACAAGATTTTCAAAATAGATGTTTAAAAGGAAATGTGTCTAGTAGGGTTGCCAAAGATCACGACGGGAATAGTGACTTCCTAGGAAGGCTTTGGTTCCTTAATTGTTCCAAACTTACACTTGGAGAGGTAGCGACCAATGGTAGGAGGATATCTGCACACAGTAGAATATAACTTGTCATTTTTATATTCCTTATTGTTATTATAAACTATCAGACATTGCACTGGCTTGGCAAGCGCCAAAGTATACCAGAGGCTCAACAACCCTGAGAGGGTTACGCCATCCAACTGGTGCAATGTCGCATGGGATTCATTATGAAAATAAATTAATTATTTGTACCACTATAAAATGAACTAGGTGGAGATGAGTTCAATCCCGTGCAAGGTACTATACCAACCTTTTGCTATGTAAAAAACACACAAACCACAAGCAAATCAAGAAACCAATGCAACAAACTACATAGTAACCATTATAAAACTATTTAAAATAAAATATGTTGTACCTTTATGAGGAAAATAAATCTTATCTTATCTTATCTAATGATTAGAATGTTGACAAAAAGTTTCAGCCGTGTATCTTTTTTAGGAACCGAGAAAATCACGTTTCCCCGAATCTGTCTATTACGGGCGGACAGACGTACGGACATTTGGAATTATAGACTAGCTTCGCCACATTAAATTGATAATTGGTTTTAAAGTCTTTTCATTTTATACATTCTGAAAAAAAAATCATATGAAAAAATGCAAAAAAAAACAATATGTACAAAATCGAACCCTGAAATAGCTTATGATTAAAAATTTGTAACATGCACACACCCAACATGGCAACACCCCTCCCAGTTTTATGTCTTGTTAACAGGCGACCATTCAACGTCAGGGAAGGAGGGGACACTGGGCTGTTTATTATACTAGCTGGTTTATCATGATGAGTGTCCAAACGTTTCAACCACTAATATCAATTAATCTAAAGATTGGTTAATTTTGTGTATCAATATTGGGGATGTACATCAATTTATCGGCTATTGTCTTATCTCTTTAAATCCCTGCCATTCAACGCGCCTTTTCGGGGGTGCTGCTCAGACAATGTATCTAGTAAAATTAAATATTTATCCAAAAGCAATGATGATAACATCCATAAAATAACATTGTGGGCAATTGACATTAAAATTTGTAGAATGTCACAACGAAGTAAAAAGAGTATAATTTTCTCCCTCTCTTTCTCTCTCTACCACTCTATCCCCTCCCCCTCCTTTCGTATGTTTATCCAGTGTGTTTTTTTTATGAGAACTTTTTTGGAAGCAATTTTACCCCACTTATAGTTATCAGAATTTAATGATTAATGGCTTATTTTCTTCGTTTTTTATAACCATTTATAGAACATCAAAAAAATATTGCAGTTTTTATTAATGAAGTGCAGAAAAATAAAAAATTCAAAACCTAGGTGTCAACATCTAAAAAAGGGGGGAAACGCTATTTTAGCCCGCTGCGAGTTTTACTTTAGAGAACATGAAAATCTGGTGCAAGATCCAATAATAATATATCTGTTTTCTTGTTGGAGAATCTAAATTTTTCTAAAACATTGTTTAAACACTATAAAGCATAGATAATTTGTTCTTTTGATAATCATTTTATTGTTTTTTTTCTATAATCATTATGCTAATTTCTTTTATCGAAGCAGAAAAAAAACTTGGATAGAGGGGAAATTTGACTATAAATTATACTGGTCTTTTTTTTTGCAAATACTCAACCTTTCGATCACTGATCTTTGGGTTTGATTGGGTTATACCACTAATCATTTTAAGTTAACAGTAGGGATATTTTTGTTTTATCGTAATCGGCAAAGCTTTTTAGGCCTATTTTCGCAATAAGAAATAAACAAGGATGAGAACATCCATAAGTAGTCTAGCTCAAAAATAAATAAAGATAGGGGAGAGTGAAAAAGAAATTGGTGAAAGCATAGTTATTTCTCGCATCGTATTATAAACAGCTTACCGCGGATATAGAATGTACAATTATAAGATTAAAACCAGTTTTTTCAGCCCCGAGGTGCCAAAGGCACGGCCTAAAAACTGTTTTAATCTTAAGATTGTACATTTTTATATTCGTAGAAAGCTGGATATAATACGATGCTAGACATAGTTTTTTCGTATGGATGAATACCGGTTTCTATCCACCGGATTCGAATGAATACGAGAAACATGATTCCATTTTTCCACTGACGAAGCCCAATCTGTACCACTTTTGCTTCCTGTGACGTAATAAAAATGAGGGATTCTCCAAATCTTTTTTATTTTTTTTCCACTTTTCCTCTCATCTCCCTCATTTATATGACGTCACAGGAATCAAAAGTGGTGCAAAAGTGAGACGAAGCCCAATCTGTACCAATTTTGCACCACTTTTGATTCCTGTGACGTAATAAAAATGATGGATTCTCCATCTCTTTTAGGGGTTTTCTTTCCCACTTTTCCTCTCATCTCCCTTATTTATATATAATCACAGGAATCAAAAGTGGTGCAAAAGTGGCACAGATTGGGCTTCGTCTTTTCCACTGCATTACGTACAAACTGACGGACAAGTATTTCACATATTAATAACAAGTTTGAAATAATTTTGTATCTGTCTCTCATTAAATTCTAATATATTGTTATTTTAACAAATTAACTTCATTAAGAAAAGGAAATTTAATTTCAAATTTCACTTTCATTGTTTTCTTTAAATTTGAACTTGAAAATTTTTATTTTATAATAGGTTAGGTTAATAAAGGTTTATGTGAGCCCCGCAGAGCTAAAGCTCCCTGTTGGAAGAATGTTTAAACATTTGAAATGGCAACATCCATAAGTAATGAAACATAAAAACGTTTATTTTTAATCTTTTTGATAAATTTTCTTTTATGTAATTTAATCATCTTATTCGTCTGATTTTTTTAATATAAATTCTTATTACAACAAGGTACAATGATATAAGCGAAGCATCTCTATAATCAAGTCCTAAAAATTTAAGTATGTCCTTAACAGAGGTTAATCCTTTAAAAAATTTGCCTCACTAAAATCAGTTTGCCTCACTAAAATAAGTGAGGCTCACTAAAAATTTAGAGGGGGTAATTTTGCCTCACTAAAATTTTAGTGAGGCAAATTGATTTTAGTGAGGCAAAAGTTTTTTTAAGAATTCACCTCAGTATCCTCTATTTAAGATATCTTTTAACAAATTCACTTACAATTTTATTTAGATTTTATACTTTTATATACTGTTTATTCAGTTCTGACACTATTAAAGTGTTAATGTTCGTTTGTCCTACCGTTTCAGAGCTTCGCTTTTGTGGATGTTGTCATCCTTGTTTGATATTAATGCTTAAACTAGAATGATTTAAAACAATATAGGTCAAAATAGAAGGATGGTAATTTTAAAATATCATCTACAGAGGAATGTCCATTCATTTCCGCTAATTTCCTTATTTAAAAGATGTTTTTCTGTTTGTCTGTCTTATATTCATCATATCCAATTATATAAAGTAGTAATAATTATTTGACTTTAGCTAAAGATTTCGAATACTAATGAATTGATAAGATTCTTATTTATAGTGAAGCTTCATTAGGATGGTTTTAGACTATTTTTGCCCTTTTTTATAAAAGTAATAGGATCTGTGTCTGTCTGTACCGAAGGATCTCGTTAAGCACTGAACTATGTATTATGGTTCTCTAATGCAGTGAAGATTCTTACAGGTCTCCCGTCTCCCCTTGCCTCAAGTACCCATAAATGCCTCTAGGGGCGTAGTTGTGAGACAAGTTATGTAAAATGATACGGCTATTTTATTGTCTGACCGTTCATATCTAAACCCCATTACATTATTGAGTTCTCTATTTTAGAGTTGTACAATTTAGCTCCTGTATTGATTTTATGATATTTATATCTAAATCAAAGTTTTAGGATGGTTTTAGGCTATTTTTATGCGCCCTCCCCTTCAAATACAGAGCCAATAGTCACCGTAAGCCATTGCTTTAAGTTTGTCTTTATTTGCTGTTGTGTCATTTTGCGATTATGTTCCCTAAAAGGTCAGAGAAAGAGAGAGGTTTCCGGACTGTATATTACACTAGTCCCCAAAGTTTTATAATAACGTTTTCATATTCGTTGTTTTAGAGACTTTAGTGAATTTTGATTGGTTGGTTCATTTAGTTGAGTGTTTAAACGTTTCAATCACTAATTGCAATCATTATTGGGGATGTGTCAATTTAATGGTCATTGTCTTATCCTTTTAGATTCCTGCTAAAAGGCAGTGACAATAAGTGGAAATGAAAACACACCCCCAATGAACATGTGCATGTCTTCTCCACATGGATTTGGGTATGGGTAAATTATATGAAAAAAAAACGATTTTAATAGTTTTAAGCTTTTTTCCAGGTGAACGAGACAATTCAATCCCAAGCTGGATCTTTAAATCATTTTAGTGGTGAGCCAGATCGGGGTGAGCCGAATTTCAGCTAATCACAGCGCGGCATTTTATAAAATGCAGTGCTCTCATTGCATTGGTGGAAAATTGGCTCCCCCCGATCTGGCTCACCACTAAAATGATTTAAAGATCCAGCTCCAGAGAAATATAGACACGGATACCCATCCCTTTATTTAGAAAAAAATAAAAATAAGGGGGTTTATTAATTAGCCACGCAGGGTTAGGTCCCTCTCCAGAGGTTTGGCAAAAATAGGGATAGGGGGTTATGAGTGCTCAACCGACCACTTGTGGAAAATCATCAATATAACTAATATAACAGATGGGTTATTTTGTTTATCATAATTGAGACTGTATATTTGTTTATCATTCATTGTCTTATCCCTTAGATCCATAGTTTTCTTTCTCTTACAAAAAAAAACCGTTTTTTTTGGCTATTATTGTTTAAATACTTATCCTTACACCCCTTAAAAATAGGTATTTTTAAATGTATCTTTTTAGACATCTACCAGAGGTGGATACTTAAAACATTGTCGACGTCTTGAAGTCTTGAAGTCTTGAAGTATTTTGGCAAAAAGTAATTCTTAAAAACTTTTTCTTGAAGAGCTACTCTTTGAAGACAAGTCTTCAAGTAGGTAGTTGAAGACGTCTTCGAAGTGTTCTCAATTTACATCGAACAGTGTGTGTATGTTAGTCTGTAAAATAGGCACTTTCCTTCAGTAGGAGGTCATAGGGGGACAAACAAGTATTTTTACAAATTTTTTTATTTAAATATTTATTTAATATTTCCACGGATAGTAAAATTGAATATCATAAGTTTATTATCAATTGCTATTTTCCGAGGGACCGAAGCTTTATTTTATTATTCATTGAAAATTGTTTGTTATACAATACAATATCCAATTATAAATGGTTTTATGCTATTTTCTACTCTTCAAATATAGAGTTCCTAAATGCTAGGTGCGAAATCGCTTGTGATTTTCATTTTGAAAAAATGTAAAAAAAACTTAAGAAAAAAAGTTGTGAACTCTTATTAATGACAGAATACTAGGTGGGAAAGCAGTAGGATTTTTTTAACGGAAAATTACGCGAAACTACACAAAACTTGACGTGACTTCAAACGTGTCTTGAAGTGTTTTTAAGAAGAGGTAAAAATCTAACCTCGACTCGTGGAAGACTGAGTCGTCGAACGTGTCTTCAAGTGTTTTTGATGTTTTTAAGTATCCACCTCAGCTGCTTTTATATTTCACCTTTCCCACTTTCTAAACCCCCCAAAACACAACATTTTTACTCCTTTGTCCTATTAAATTGACTTGTATATTACGAAATTACCCCGCCCCTTATTCAAAAGCGCAGCTACTCTATAAATAATTAGATTTTCAGGGATCTTAAGGGATAAGATAATGGAAGATTATTGATGTGCATTGCCAATGATGATAAACAAAATTACACCTTACGTAGATTAAAATTGTTAGTTGAAAATCAAGTTAAACAAATCAATCTTGATTTAATTTACGTAATTAAGTTTTAAGCCAACAAATAAGTGAACTTGTTTATAAAACTTTGGGTACTAGTATGATTTACTGTCCAATAATTTATTTTAATTGTCCTATCACTGTATTATTGCAGAGAGAGAGGAGACAATGAGCTGTTTATTACAGTAGTCCCCATCGTTCTATGGTAATGTTTTCGTATTAGTTGGCTCTAAAACTTTGGGGACTTTGGTGAATTTTGATTGGTTGCTTCTTTAAGTTGAGTGTTCAACCGTTTCAGCAACCAATTTTAATCTAAAGAAGGGATAATTTTATGTTTCATCATTGGGGATGTACACCAATTTATCAGTCAATGTCTTATCCATTTAGATCCTTAGTATTATTCATAATATCTTCTACTAAAGCAGATGCTTCTTTAGCTACTTCCTTATTAGAAGCCAAGCTACTATATAGGTCTAAATGTCTGTACGTCTGTAAGAAATAGATTGTGGAAAACGTTATTTTTTTATTGTCATGGATGTTTTTTATCTAAAAGGAATTTTTTAATTCGACTCAATACTTCTTTAAAAATACAGAATTAAGCCGTTTTAAGATTTAAATAAAAGAAATAAGGGACCATGTTATAAATTGTTATTCTTGACGGGCGAAGTCTAGTTAAAGAGTAGCTGCGCAAAAAAAACCAACAAACAAACATGATTGAACATTCGATGACAGAAAAATTCAGGTGTCAATTTTGTATAGTATATGTTCTGTACATATGTTTTTTTTACTAGTCCGCTACTTTTATATTATAACTTAATTTTAATTTTTATATTGTAGGAGAGGGGTAATATTTTCTAGGGAAGATTTTTCTTGAGAGAGTGGTGCTACCCTCCCTCAAATTAGTCATGAACCTCCCCAGAATCTACACCATAAATTAAAATCATATCGCTACAGCAGTAAGCGAGATCTTTTGTTAAACACACCTAAAGTAAACAGACTGTTCTTTTATATAAGGATTTACAAAAATATTTCCAAAGAAGTATTATTTCAACTTTAAAAAGCAGTTTTAAGGTGGTTTGTACTTTTTCAAGATTGTGTACATTTTCAGACTACCGGGTATCTGTCACTTAACTTTCTATTATTTGTTTCGCACCTTTTTAATCAGACAAAACATAGGACGATTCCATCAGGTTTCAATAATAATGTATATGTGATCAAATACAGGGATCTAAAGGGATAGGACAATGGCCGTACATTACCGTATATATACATAAAATTAATCCTTCTTTAAATTAAAATTGAAAGGTTTGAACACTCAACTTAATGCACCAACCAATCAAAGTCCTCAAGGTTGTTAAGCCATCTAATAGGGAAACGTTATTATAAAACTATGGGGACTAGTGTAATGAACAGACATTGTCCCCTCTCTCTCTCTCTCTCTCTGGATTAAAAAGCATTGTGCCTGCTTACAATCATACAAAAGACATTAAAAGAGTTATTGACTCAGGTATCGTAAGGGATAAGACAATGGATGATTGTATTAACAAATCCTAATATTATGATAAACAAAATTAACCATTATGTAGATTAAAATATTTGGCTAAAAAGATTGTCTCTGTTATTTTGTACAAACCAATCATAAACCAAAGAATGGGAAAACGTATTTGTAAATGTAGTCCAGTCCAATGTCACACTCCCACTCTGTAGTAATCATTGCTATTTCAGATACTAGCGGTTGCGCCCCTAGAATCAAGGTGCATCAAAAATTTTAGAGTAAGAAAAGCAGTATAAAACCTACAAAGGACATATGCAAAGCTTCCCTTAAAAGTCGTTAGCGAGATTTTAATGGTCAAATAAAAAATAGTTTACTATTTAAACAAAGATAATAAATGTGTTTAATAGAATAGCTGAACATCTTTTTGTTATGTGTGTATGTCTGTTTTTGTTACGTAGGGCTTAGGGTTAGATCAGGGAGAGAGGGAGGGGACATTGGACTGAAAATTAATATGGTTCCTAACCAAGTCCACTCATTTGTTGTCTGAAAATGGAGTTAAGGAAAGTGTCATATGTGACGTCATAAAAATACGTCTAAACAGGAAGGATGAGCGGAGAAGTGGAAAAGAAAACCCCTAAAATAGAAATAGATTTAGACGTATTTTTGTGACGTCACACATGACGCTTTCCGTATCTCCTTTAAAATTTTAGAAATTTTATCAAATCTTGATTAAGTTGAAATAACCAGCAGATGTTTTATTTTAATCAGAAGGAGCAGTTATGTTTATTGTAATTGGGGGTATATATCAATGTATCTTTCCTTGCCTTATCCCTTAAGATCCCAAAAGTTATGTATGTCTGAGATGTGCATTTATCTAAAAAACTCCATGTGGGGGGGGCACAGTGGAATTTTTGGCGGTTTTGGGGATTTTTTAACTTTACAAGTCACAAATGCCAAAAAAAGCTTATATTAAATGAAAATAAAGTTAAAACCTATTACATACAGTTAATGGCTTGTATAATATAAGATATTATGCACATATTATTGTGATTCTGGATAAGAAAAATGTTCCCAGAACTAACCTACTCAAATGGTTAAAAATTCAAAATTTCTAATTTAATTCATTTTGGAGAGAAAAGTTTTTTAGCACTGACTTATACCTCAATTATAACTTATTATAACTTTTAGGTCTTATTAAGGTGATTACGATTAATATACATAGTTTTTCAACAATATCATACAGGGCTCGGCAACCGCGCGTCAGCCGTGTCTAAGCCACAAATTTAGATCCATTTTGATGTTTTAAAAAAATTTCTTTATAAGATGGAATGCCAAGTTGGGTCAAGTTTAAACTTTCAGTTGTTTTTTAAAATTGTAAAGGGTTTTCCTGAGGCATACAGGCTGCCGAGCCCTATTATGCCATGAAAATAGAAAAAAATAGGTGATGTTGTTTATGATTTTACTTACGTTCTCAAATCGATAAACTGATTTTAATTCATGGTGTTTATAGTAAGAATATTCTTCAACTCAAATGAATCTACTTTAAATTAAGTGCTAGTGGCTGCGCCCCTGGAGTCAAGGGGCTTTGTATTAAAAGAGACAGAGAAGTGCTAGAAAAATACCCTAAAGTCTTAAATCTAAAAATGAAATAGCATAAAACCAACACGGTACTAATTTAGAGAACCTAATTTCAGTATTTATTGAGATCATAAGCTTCAGACAAAAAAACTTTAGGTTAAATTATAGGATATCTAAGAGTGTTGTTCCAGATCATATTATCAATAACAAAAAGTATTATAGCTTATGTATATTATTATTATTTCTACCTAACGTTTTTTTTTTTATACATATATATGACTTTTTAAACATCTTAAAAAATATAACATATCAGTTCGTAACGCCATAGAAGAAATGTGATTTTCACAGCTGTAGTGAAGATTTATATACATTATTTTGTCCGTTTATCTGTCGGTCATTCTTCAAAAGACATAAGTCTCATTTTTTAGAGGTTTTGTGATTTTTTTGAGTTTTTCCATAATCTCTCTCTCTCTTTTGTTATGACTGACAACTGAACAACTGCTCCACCACCCCATTTTGCCCGTTTGTATATTCCAATTTTTTTGTGCTTCGCTACTTATGGATATTGTCATTCTTGTTATATTGTAAACTTTTAAAATTTTTCAAATCTTTTAAATGTTAAGAATATAAAAAGTTGGACGAACATTGAGGTAATAGAGTAAATGAAAGTAGATTATAAGATTAATTCCATTACATTTAGCGACCAATAGCACTTGATAGTTGAAAATTTTACCTTTAATATAATTAAATATTTTACACAGAGCTATATAAGAACAGACGGACAAAAAATGTAAAAAAAAGCTAGTTTGTCAGGCTTAGAAACCATGTATACCATAACAATTTCAGATAGGCAGGCAGCATGACCTTCATGTATATATATTGAGCTTGGCTCCAAAAAGTATCATATAAAAGTTATTCTAAACCTAAACTTTTATTAAGACTAGCACAAAAATTTTATCTAATTGTCAAGCCATTTTATGAAAGATGACCGCTAAAGCATTACAGACATACTGATGTACCAATCAAGATATAGATATGAGGAAAATTATTATTATATAAAAATCAGCTGTTTATTTAAAATAACAGCCGAGTAAATGAAATTTTTAAAATACAAATCAATGGTCTGTCAGAGAATTAACAATAGACTGACAGACTAATATTATTATAAACTGGCTGCTCATTAGTGTAGGGAATATTCACATTCATTTTCAGATGTCTCTTGAATAGCTACTGAGAAATTCATGTTTCCGCCAATAACATTTCTTGCGTACAAATGGACAGATTTACAGACATACGGACATTATGATTTATAGATTAGTTGTCCTAAAAATAGTTTTTTATCTTATTATATAAAGTAGTTTTTAAGTCTTCAGCTTAAAATTTCAATAACTACCTAACTGATTGAGTTCTTCATTTTAAGAAAGATTTACATAGGTCCTAGGAAGCTTTTAAGGTATTTTTTAAACCTCTTCTCACTCCTTTAATACAGAGTCATTAATTGATAGGGATGCAGTCTCTAGTAAAATATATATATTATATTAAACGCTTTCAAAGATGGTATTTTGACTTTATAATAGCACTTGATATACATAAATAAGATTAAGAATTGTCCATTTTTAAAGCTAATTTACCATTTTGGGGCTACGAGGTGCCAAAAGTTATGAACTAATCTTGAATTATGAATACTTGAATTTAATCAGGGCCTAAATAACTTTTGGCACCTCGTAGCCCCAAGTTAGAAAAACCTTTAAACGTAAAAAATACATGTTATTTTAAGATGCAATTTGAGGTGTTCTTGGATTTTAAATTACAGATTTATGACAACTTTTCTTATTTTTCTTGGCATTTTGAAGTAGAAACATCTGTCTATATCAATGAAATATTGTTACATATCATTTAATCAGATTTTTACACCAATTTATTCTAGGAAAAAGTAGGAAAAGCAATGTATAATGATTTTAATGAAAAAATTCACTTTTTAAAAATATTCCTTTGACCACGTTCAGCAAAACGGCTGTATTTTGCCTAATTTTGTAGTATATAAAAAAAATCTGTTGTATGGCAACTTTTGAATGGTAATACTAGCCTTTGGGACATTTAACTCAAATTTGAGGAAATTTAAAAAATGACTAAAAATCCTACTGTGGGGGGGGGGATGGATGGGATCCACAAAAACATTACATGATTAAAATGGCTTAAACCCCATCCGTTTTTTTCTCATCTTTTTAGTAGGCAAGATAAATCATGTCTTTCAATGGTGTTTTTTCATTACTGTCAAAATTACAACTCACTTTGTCCGTCTGTCTGTCTGTACGTCCTAGACGCTGTTAGTAGCAAAATGAACTAGAAAAATTATACTGATACCCAAAGTTTTATAAGCACATCTTCTCATTCGTTGGCTTAAAACTTTTGACACATTAATTTGGACGAAGCTTAATATGTAGCACTTTTGCACCACTTTTGACGTCATATTCTTCATCTCTTTTTTAGGGATTTTCTTACCCACTTCTCCACTCATCTCCCTCATTTTATGACGTCACAGGAATTAAAAAGGTGCAAAAGTGGTACAGATTGGGCTTCGTCATTAATTTGCTTACCATACTATCAGTGTCCAAACTTGTAAACCAATAATTAGAATGTGTACCAATTTATTATCTACTAGCGGATACGCCCCTAGAGGCCTCTAGGGGCACTTGAGGAGGAGAGAGTCGAATTTAATAATTCAACATCTTATTTTAGATTTTAAAAGAAAAAGTAAAAAAAAATTTTTGGGGAGGGGTGCCGTGCCCCCCCCCCCCTCATTTTAAATTTTAGTTAAGAAAATTTAAAAAAAAATTTAGGGGGGGGGGGATTTTTCATTTTTTGGGGGGGTTGGGGGTGTCCCACCCCCCAAGAAAATAGTTATAAACCTTCCCGGGACCTATGAGAAGCTACCCTGTTAAGGAGAACCCGATCGGTTCAGCGGGTAGCGAGATCCTTCGGTACAAACAAACACACACACACAGACACACATCCTGTTACTTTATTATAAGGATTGTCTTATCCTTTAATATCCTTGCTATGATAGAGATGTTATTTACTTGGCTGCTATGTGTGTTAGATTTCAAAAAAAATATAACTCTTTTCTATTCGCCTGTCTGTCTTTCAAATGGCAACTGGCTCTATGATTTTTTTTATGCTAGAATTTTTTCAAGTTTTTAGCTGTTTCATGGCACATACTCAACTCTAGTTTTCACTCCTTAAAATCTATTTAATTTTTTCCTAGATAACCAGGGAGGGAGGGGACATGGGGCTGTTTATTACACTAGTCCCCAAAGTTTTATGATAAAGTTTTCTTATTCGAAAGCAACTTTAGTAACTTATAAGTTTTGATTGGTTGGTTCATAAAGTGGACTATCGTTTCAACCAATAATTATAATATACAGAAGGGGTAATTTTGTATATCGACTCTGAGGATGTACATCAATTTATTGGCCATTGTCTTATCCCTTAAGCTCCCTGCTAGATAACACACTGACACAGGAACCTAGGGGATAAGACAATGGATGATAAATTGATTTAAATGACTACTGATGATAAACAAATTTACCCCTCTTGTGTAGATTGAAATAATCGTTGGATGAAAATTTTACTCGAGAAATTAAAGAAAAAGAAAAAATATTTTACTAAAAAACAAAAATAAAGTTAAATCAAAGCATAAAACAAATTAATTAAATCTACATTATTTGTTATTTTCTGCTATTTTTTTATAAGAATATTTGGCCCTGCTTTAGATTATAACACTTTCTTACAGATTTCTCTGTGGCAAAAACTACAGTAATTTTTCATATTATAAAAAAATGTACAGTCCCTTCCCCCTCTTTCACGTTTATAAAGTTATTTCTATAAAAGGGGTTGGATATATACATTATACATTTATCTGTTTAACTACGGGCCGATTTGGTTCTCCTTAACATTGAAGCTTCTTGTTGATACCGAGAAGATTATTTGTCCTTAGACCTCTAGGGGCTCAGCCTCTAGTATAAAATAACGTATCTACTCAAAGACGTCCATGGAGAGAGGGGGGGGGGAGAGAAGTAAGTTTATTGACTGATATTACGAATTTTAAAACAAAATTATCTTGCAAATTGAATATTGAATTATACGATATAATTTTATATAATATCAAAAATACTGTATTCTTGTTATTGCTGCACATAGAGAAAAAAATAAAAGAGAGGAATCGAAGCAACTAGAAGACGAAAATAGGCAGTGGGCCCAGAGGCCTACTCAGCGCTGTTGTCGCGCTAAATTTTATTGCTATTCCATCTCATCTCAAATGGGAGGATTGCAATATTAATATGTAAAGTTTTAATAATTAGAATTTAATTATACTGATAAACTAACAATCATCTGATTATATATTGTCGTTTTAATGTTTTAATTCAAAATCATATATAATTTTATTTTTATTTAAAAAAAATTGTGCATGAAAGATGAATCCTCCCATTTCTAAACAGGGGGAACTTTTTTTGTAATAAACATTCAGCTGATTCTTACCGCCCACGGCTGTTTGCTAAATATCACTTTTCTTTTTATTCACATTATCATTTATGATTGACTTACAAAAAGCCCTGTGCGGTTTTTGCTTTTCGTCTGCTAAATTTTCTTTAGAAATTTAGGGATGGGGAAGTAGTATTTTACCATGAAAAGGGGGTGAGTATTCATCCTCTTATCCTTTTTCCTTATGTTGCTGCGCTACTTTTGGGCATAATCGTTTTATTAATATAACTAGTTGCTTTGCTCCTAGCTCCCATGGATTGATTTCATGGTCAGGAAAAAAGCCTAAAACCACTATAAGCCATTTTAGAAATCTTAAGCTTCTAAAAAAAACTGGATAAGACAGGGGGGGGGTGTATTGTTTGTCCTATTTCCCTATGGGGGATATTGTTTATCTTCTTTTATGAAGTGGACAAAAAAGTAGCTTTAAATGGGGGCTTAGCCCTTTAATTTAAATAACAAGGATGACAACATTCAATGCCAACGCAATACCAAAAATTATGGATTAAAACATACCTTTGATATAGGAATAAGTCAATAAAAATTGAAGTAACTTATAATTTATCTATAATTTCATCCCTTTGGATTTCTATAACAGTTAGGTATAATCTGTACATCCATTTTAAACATTTAGATTTTTTACCTTTGCTGTAGTGATTAACTTGATGTTAAAAAATTTGAATCTTAATACGATTCTATCAAACAAACATCGAATTTTTGTTTAAAATCATGTTTCTTTTTTGCTTTAAAAAACCCCAATAATATCCCAAAACCTTATTTAAGTTCTCTAAAAATGGTAGTAAACTGTTTCGTTCATACATACAAAATATAGACATCCCCCCCACTCAAAATAATTTCAGGAAATATGGAATTAAAGAGTAGCTCCGCTCCTAGAAAACAAATTAGGGGTTTAAAAACTCCCCTTGCATGTAACCTAAAAACTTTTTCATCAACCCCCCGCCCCTCAATACTTTGAGTAAATATTGAATTAAAAAGTAGCTCCGCTCCTAGAAAACAAATTTAGGGGTGTTAAAACTCCCCCCTTGCATGTAACCAAAAAACTTCTCCATCAACCCCCCCCCCCCTAAATTAACAAAAAATATTGAATTATAGAGTAGCTCCGCTCCTAGAAAACAAATTAGGGGATGTAAAAACTCCCCCCTTGCATGTAACCTAAAAACTTCTCCATCTCCCCCCCCCCCCCTTGAATTAAGAAAATATTGAATTAAAGAGTAGCTCCGCTCCTAGAAAACAAATTAGGGGTGTAAAAACTCCCCTCTCTTGTAACCTAAAAACTTCTTCATCTCCCCCCCCCCCTTTGAATTAAGAAAATAATGAATTAAAGAGTAGCTCCTCTACTAGAAAACAAATTAGGGGTGTAAAAACTCCCCTTGCATGTAACCTAAAAACTTCTCCTTCCCCACCCCCCCTTGAATTAAGAAAATATTGAATTAAAGAGTAGCTCCGCTCCTAGAAAACAAATTAGGGGGTGTAAAAACTCCCCTTGCATGTAACCTAAAAACTTCTTCATCAACTCCCCCTCCCCCCAAATTAACAAAAAATATTGAATTAAAGAGTAGCTCCGCTCCTAGAAAACAAATTTAGGGGTGTTAAAACTCCCCCCTTGCATGTAACCAAAAAACTTCTCCATCAACCCCCCCCCCCCTAAATTAAAAAAAAAATAATGAATTAAACTCCTTAAAAACAAATTAGGGGGAGTAAAAACTCCCCTTGCATGTAACCTAAAAACTTCTCCATCTCCCCCCCCCCTAAATTAAAAAAAAATAATGAATTAAAGAGTAGCTTCGCTCCTTAAAAACAAATTAGGGGGTGTAAAAACTCCCCTTGCATGTAACCTAAAAACTTCTCCATCTCCCCCCCCCCCCTAAATTAAAAAAAATAATGAATTAAAGAGTAGCTTCGCTCCTTAAAAACAAATTAGGGGGAGTAAAAACTCCCCTTGCATGTAACCTAAAAACCTCTCCATCAGTGTTTACTCCCTTTTTAATCAATTTAAAATTTGTTGTAGCAAAGCTGCTTTATAAGTGTACTAGGCCATGTGTCTGTCATTCTATTAGATAATTCTCGATATCCCTTTCTTATTCTCTCTCTCTCCCTTTATCATTTTCTTTCTTTTTGCACTCTTTTCCATTTTTTCTTATCTTTCTGACACGCTCTTCCTATCTTTTTATCTATCACTTTTCTTTCTTTGTTTCTTTCTATCTCTCATTTTTCTTCTTTTTTCTTTCTTTCTCTCGCTCTCTCTCTCTCTCTCTCTCTCTCTCTCTCTCTCTCTCTCTCTCTCTTTACACTCACACTCTTTATAATTTTTTTCATTCTTTCTTTCTCTCTTCTCTCTCCAAATAGCTAGCCATTTAAAAAGCTTCGCTACTACTGGAGGTATAAATCGTCCTTTTTTAGTAACGAAGATTCTCTATAATCAATACTTGTCGGTATCTCGGTCTGTTTGTCTGTCATTAACGTCTATGTTACTCAATATTTGTTTCAAGTATAAATATTTTCCATTACATCATTAACTCATGGCAACGCCCTAGCATCTAGGGGCTCCAAATTCATAGGGGTAGAAAAATATAGCTTGAGACCGAAGAATGACTTAAAACTAAAACTAAAATAAACTAAAACCATCCTTACACCTAAAATGGAGAACTCAATATGTCCTTCTAAAAGTAAAGCTTGTCATAATAATATAATCATAGATAATTTTTTCTTTGGTGTATTTTCCCTGTTTCTCTGTTAATATAAATTATCAAAATGAGTCATTAATTATTTTTATTACTCATAAATGTATTTTTTTCCAAGAAATGTGAAATTCTTATTTAATTGTCATTTGAATGAATGAATGATTTTAACAAACATTTTTTAGTACTTAAGGTTCTCTATAAGTCACGTATTTTGGTATGTTGCTCTTTCTGTAACGCTTATTTTTAGAGCAGAAAAGACCACTTTTATTTATCCCCCCCCCCTCCCCATTTTTGATTTTAGTTTTAAAATAAAAATTCTAATTAGGGGGGGAGGGGTAATTTTTTTTCTCTTTGGAGGGTTAGGATATCCTCCTCGCAAATAGTTATAAACCTTTCCTGGACCTAAGAGAAGCTACACTGTAAAGTAGAATCATATCGGTGCAGCGGTTAGCGAGATCCTTCGGTACACACAGACAGACAGACACAAAAAGAGGCAAATTTTTTTACGCCCCCCCCCCCTTCAAAGTTTTACCCCGGGGGTAAAATTTTTTTTGTGGGGGGGGGGGTAATTATCCCCCCTAAAGTCTGTTGGCTGGAGTAAATTTTTTTACCCCCTTCCAAAAAAAAAATTTACCTCCGGGGTAAAATATTTGGAGGGGGTAATTTATTAATGTAAAAAGGTGCCTACCTAATTATGAAATACTATTAAATATGTAGTAGTAAAAAGCGCTCGAAGCGCGCAAACATTTTTTTTGTTAGGGATTATTTTTTTTTTGGGGGGGGGGTATTTACCCTTTCCTAAATGATCCCCCTGTGTAGGGGTAAATTTTAAATGGGATGGGTAAAATGAAAAAAAAATTTTTGGGGGGGTAATCACCACTTTACCCTCCCCCCCTTGGACGTCCTTGCTCACAGGTATCCCATTTTTTATACAACAAATTTCTGAGAAGTCAAGGAGAGAGTGGATACTGATGCCCAAAGTTTTATAGTCTTGATAACTTTGGGGACTTTGATTCAATCTTGATTGGTTGACTCACACTAGAACTGTCCAAACTTTTTAACAAATAATTTTAATATACAGAAGGGGTAATTTTGTTGTCCATCAATCCCATCTTATCCCCTAAGATCCATGCTTAGAACTGTCTCTGACGTTAATTATGACACCAACATACCTTAATTAGTGAAAAGCTTCGCTTTCAAAATGTTATACTAATTCCTTTTATTATAACAAGGATGTCAATATTCATAAAAGCAAAGCTCTGAAATAAAAGGACAAACGTACATTAACACTTGTAGAGTATCAGATATGAATAAGCAGAATATCAATGCATAAGTCTTTACAAAATTGTAAGTAAAGCAAGCAAAGTTTGAAATCGATAGGATAATTCTAACCTAGTTAAGTTAACGAAAAGATCTAACCGTTACGGACGGACAGACCGACCCTAATTATAGAAAAGTTTCGCTTTTAAAAGTAAACCCTTCATGAAGGTGAAATAAGATAGGTCATATCAAATTTTCTTTAGGGTGGGGGGGGGGGGGGGTTAATTCAACACCGTACGTCCGGTTCTTCGTTGTTGGACGTTAAAGGGTATTTCAACAAAACAGCAAAGAATCTAAAGAGATAAGCCAATGGACAATAAATTGATGTATATGCCAAATGATGGTTAACAAAGTAACCCGCTCTCTAGAACAGAAAACAGATCTATAGTATAGATGTAGATACTGACAGCTACCTCCCTTTCTTTTTCAAAGACCTCTTTCGTCTGCCTCTAAATTGTTTTCTGCTAATCGGCCTTGTTAATTTAAGCGACACCATTGGTTGATTTTCATTGACCCAATAGAAGGGTTGCACAAGGTGGTTGCGATGGGGAGATACAGTTATTTAACCCTTTCTCCCTCTAGTGTTTTACTCCAATAAAAAGAATTATAAATTTAAAAGTTTGTATACTGCTTGTTTGTACAACCCAATTAAGTATTCAAAGTTTTTTAGCTAACGAATGCAAGATGGCGGGTACCAGTACAATTTACAGTCCAATGTACCCTCCCTCCCAACTAATAGCAAAATTAAGCTAACATATAAACTAAAGATAAAGTCGCAATTTTGCTATTGTTAACTTTTTGACTGTAAAATTGAAACACTAGAAAGTATTTCCTTTATATACTCTCTCGGTTGACCTATCATATTAAAATTTCATAAATAAAGGTATAATCAATCCTAAATATTAAATCTAGCGAATACGCCAGTAAGGCCTCTAGGGGTACTTGAGGGAGGGAAGGAAGTCGACCCCTCAAATTATTTTATTTAATTTTAACTTTTTAAAGATATTTCGGTACTTGCTTACATGTGGTAGACTGGAGCACCGAAACCCCCCCCCCCCTTAGTTTTGACAAAAATAAAAAATAAGGGGGGGGGTAGTTTTTTAATGTCTGGAAAACGGCAAGGAGGAAAAGTGCAGGGCAAGGCAAAGACTTTTTGTTCAAAACCCCCCCCCCCTTAATTTTGAAGAAAATCAAAAATAAGGGGGGGGGGTAGTTTTTTCACTGTACAACACGCCAGAAAGTTGAGTGAGGTAAATCAAGTAAATCCAGTATACCAGAGGGGAAACCTTATTACAGGGATATTCATGTTTTGGGGCATAATTTCCTTATTTATTGACTGATTTTAGTAATTGATGTATCCCTGAACAGGTAGTCTTAAGGAGAATATATCAGAAGTGTTTTCATGGGGACTGAGGGGGAAAGGAGGAAAAGGGAAGGAAGGGGACAATTTCTTTACTTTTCACCATAGACTTGTTATTTATTGTCCAAATTTAGTGATTGATGTGTTTTTGGAAAGGTAATCTTTAGGGGAACACATTAGAAGTCTTTTTATAGGGAAGGGGGAATGGGGGAAAGGGGAAAAAGGGAAGGAAGGGGACAATTTCTTTACTTTTCACCATAGACTTGTTATTTATTGTCCAAATTTAGTGATTGATGTGTTTTTGGAAAGGTAATCTTTAGGGGAACACATTAGAAGTCTTTTTATAGGGAATGGGATAGGGGAAAGGGGGAAAAAGGGAAGGAAGGGGACAATTTCTTTACTTTTCACCATAGACTTCTTATTTATTGTCCAAATTTAATGATCATATATTTTTGAGGTATTATGACAAACCCTAGATACATCAAACAGTAGATGAACAATTGCTAAGCAGACAAACACTAGACACAACATAAGCTAGATATGACAAACACTAGAATACAACAAAGGCTAGATTTTTCTAAAAGTGACAAACAATAGAAACAGGCCTAAGGCAAATGAAAGAAAAAATCTGGTGTTATCCTCTTAGGAAAATTTTGATCAATCTTAAAAATTTTGGTAACTCCCCCCCGGCCCCCCCCCCCCCCTACAGAGTTTGAATTCAATCTAAGTCTTTGCCTTGCCCTGCACTTTTCCTCCTTGCCATTTTCCAGACATTATAGGCAAGGCAGAGATTGAATTCAATCTAAGTCTTTGCCTTGCCCTGCACTTTTCCTCCTTGCCATTTTCCAGACATTATAGGCAAGGCAGAGTTTGAATTCAATCTAAGTCTTTGCCTTGCCCTGCAGAAAAATTTTAAAAAACTTTTAGGTTAGGTAAGGTTAATTTATAGGCTAGGGAGCTGAGCACTGCAGCCACATATGTTCGTTGTTGGGGGTACTCTAATTTTCAAAATTTCAAAAAACTATTTTAGGTTAGGTTAGGTTAGGTTATAGACTAGGGAGCTGAGCGCTGTGGCCACAGATGTTCATAAAGTTTCTAAAAACTATTTTAGACTAGGTTAGGTTAGGTTATAGGCTAGGGAGCCAAGCGCTGTGGCCACAGATGTTCGTTTTCAGGGGGAACTTCTCAATTTTGAAAATATTTTTATTTCCTAAATAGGATAATTGAGATATTCATTTAAATTTAATACTGTTGGTATCGTGGATGGGTTTCCCCGCCATAGTTTTGGTAAACATCTTGGCGCGAATGTTAGAAAACTCTACGGTTTTTAATGTGAAACTTTAATATTTAAATGTTTTCTGTGCGTACTCTCTGAAATCCCGCGCTCTTTCGTGCGGCCACTCCAATTTCCCCCCCCCCCATACCCTGACATAGTGAAGTGAGTCAAAAGAGAGTTTTCAATGGTTGCATTTTTTTTAGCCAATACCATAATCTCCTTTTCCCCCAATAGCCAATTGCAAAGCAGATTTTTTTTAAGTGAATATAAAAAGGCTGAGTGGACAGAATATCTTTAGTCGCGCAAAGCTTGTGGTCCAGAACTGTGTTTCTGTTGTATCGGTTGCCACGCTAGACTATTGAGGGCCGAGGCTTATGTCTCCCTACACTTACCCTCCCTCCAACCCCTTCCTTCCTGTCTAACATAATAACATTTTACAGACATATTACACACAGAAAACATTTAAATATTAAAGTTTAACATTTAAAACCGTAGAGTTTTCTAACATTTGGGCTGAGATGTTTACCAAAGCTATGGATGGGAAGCCCATCCATGATACCAACAGTATTAAATTTAAATGAATATATCAATTATCCTGTTTAGGAAATAAAAATATTTTCAAAATTGAGAAGTTCCCCTGAAAATGAACATCTGTGGTAGCAGCGCTCAGCTACCTAGCCTATAACCTAACCTAAAATAGTTTTTTGAAATTATGAAAATTAGGGTACCCCCCACAATGAACATCTGTGGCCGCAGCGCTCAGCTCCCTAGCCTATAACCTAACCTTACCTAACCTAAAAGTTTTTTGAAATTTTGAAAATTTGAGTACCCACCCGACAATAAACATCTCTCATCAACAGCGCGCGCAAAAAAAAGTCACAATGATCGTTACACTATCTATATTTAAACTTTTTAAACACACAACATGATTGGTGGAAACGTTGAAGGAAATGAGTTCCTCAAATTCAAACTTATTCAGACTCACCAGCGCACAAAATTAAAACCTTTTACTGGCCCCCCTCCTCCTTATTTTCTGTTCAGGGATACATCAATTACTAAAATCAGTCAATAAGTAAGGAAATTATGCCCCAAAACATGAATATCCCTGTAATAAGGTTTCCCCTCTGGTATACTGGATTTACTTGATTTACCTCACTCAACTTTCTGGCGTGTTGTACCGTGAAAAAACTACCCCCCCCCCTTATTTTTGATTTTCTTCAAAATTAAGGGGGGGTTAAAAACTACCCCCCCCCTTATTTTTGATTTTTTGTCAAAACTAAGCGAGGGGTTAAAAAACTACCCCCCCGTTATTTTTTATTTTTGTCAAAACTAAGCAGGGGGGGGGGGTTTCGGTGCTCCGGTCTTCACATGTAAGCAAGCACCGATATTTCCTATGAAAATGGTTATTAATTTTTCTGAGAAGTATGAGAAGCTACATTGTAAAGGAGAACCATACCTGTTCAGCGGTTAGCAGGTTCCTTTGGTACTAACAGTGAGACATCCTGTTATGCTACATTGTAAAGGAGAACCATATCATAGGTCGTGTGGCCACGTAATCTTGCACTTCATTCAAAAGATTTGGTTCGGATTTACACCAAAATAAAGTGAACCTTGTAGCTGGCTAAAATAACGATTTACCTCCCCACTTACTCTATCCCCTTCTCTCCTACTGAATAAACAAACTGAATAATAAATAACAGGGGAAAAAGCAAACTAAATTAACGATTTTTTCCTAGCCATACTATCCACGTATATTCTACATTCATTTTTAGTAGTTATTCATATTGTTTGTTATACATTAGTTTGAAATGGAATCAAATTTGTGCGTCTTAATTTTCTTCTTTATTAATTATTACTTTATTTGTGAATTGTCAACCCTATCTGTTAATACTATTTAGTATTCACAAAATTATGGAAAAAGAGATAGATAAATGGAAACAATTCTTGTGCTCCAAATATCAGGGATCAAAAGGGACAAGACAATGTCAGATAAATTAATGTACATCCCCAATTATGATACACTAAATTACCCCTCTGTAGACTACAATTAGCGATTAAAACGTTAGGAAACTCAACTTAATGAACCAACCAATCAAAATTCAATAAAAGTCCCAAAGGCTGTAAAGCAAACGAATAAGAGAGGATTATTAAAAAATTATGGTGAATAGTGTAATAAACAGGCTAATAATAATAATGGCTAACAAAACTGTTAATATTTTCAGATTTTTTTTTAAAAATCCATCGAAAATTGTCTGTAATACGATGCTATTTATGATTACTCAGTATGACTTAGAACTGGTTCTTATCCATCTCGCATCGTATTATAAAAAGCTTTCCTTGGATATAAAATGTACAATTAAAAGATTAAAACAAGTTTTCAGCATGTACTTTTTTTACATTCGAAGAAACTGGATTTAATATGATGCTAGACATAATATTTCGGTATGGCCGAGAACTGATTCTAATCCAGCAGATATTACTCGGTTTCGAAGTCATACTGGAAAATTAATGAAATTATCCATGTATCCCTGTACCCTACGTCTCATATTGACAAACACAAATCAACAGTTTTCCTTATCACATATCAAAATGTTGTTAACGATCGAATTCCTTGCAGAAAAATTTGATATTCTGAAACAGAGGATTTTCTTAGGGAGAAAGGGGACATTAGGCTGTTAATACACAAGTCCTCAACGTTTTATAATAACAATTTCTTATTCACTGACTCCACAACTTTGGGGTCTTTATTGAATTTTGATTGGTTGGTTCATAAAGTTGATTATCCAAACGTTTCAACCACTAACTTTAATCTACAGAAGGGGTAATTTTGAGCATCATCTTTGGGGATGTACATCAGTTTAGATCCCTGGGTTTTTGTAGATTGTAGTGTTTGGCAATGGATTTTTTTGAGATTAATTTTTCTAGCCCCTAGGGCCAACTCGGACTCCACAATCAAGCAATAATATGATACTTATGATATAATTTATCTAAAATCTAATGTTTCTAATAGTCCACTTGATTTGTAAGTTCTAAAATTTGTTAGAATCATTTCCCATATCAAATGTTAAACAAGGCAAATTCTTTAAATCACCCATTCGTCTGTAAAGGGGTGATACTAATAACAAAGCTACTTTATAATTCTTATTGTAAGTCATTCCTTCTGCTAGGTCTGTCCGTCTGTCCATTCGTTAGCCATGGTAGTAGGAATGCAAGGTTTTAAAGAGAGAACGCTGATAAATTTTTGTATGATTCATATGATCTACTATAAAAAAAGTACGATAGAATTGTTATTTTCTCGCATGCTATTAAAAAAAAATGTCTGATTTTTGGGAAGATTTATCTGATTATAAACCATCTACTTTATGAGAGAACTTTTTCTTGGGAGGGGGTGGTGTTACCCTCCCCCTAAATATTCATAAATATTCCTAGGACATGTGAGAATCTACACTTTAAAGGAGAACCATGTATGTTCTGCAATTAGCAAGAGCCTTCGGTACAGACAGACAGATACATACACACATAGATATCCTGTTACTTTTATATAAGGATACATATATGTGGTAAGAGCTGCCATGATTATTAAATATTTCGACAAATATGTGTATTATACCGGATTTTGCACCAGTTTTTCTGATAAAGTGATGCTCGCGGCTGGCTAAAATCGATCCCCTCCCCTCCTACTGGATAAACGAACTGACCAATAAATGAGATCCATTTAGCCGCTACATCAATGACAAATTTTCCTCTGTCAATATATCCATGTATGTCCTATTTCCATTTTTTTTTAGCTATTTTAATTATTTTATAATTTTGAATCACCCCTTATTTTTCTGGATGTGTAAAATTTGCTTAAAGTGGTGAAATTCTAGGCATTTCTCAAATGTATGCAGGGAGAGAGGGGACATCGGGCTGTTTATTACACTAGTCCCCAAAGTCTTTTAATAAGGTTTTCTTATTTCAGGCTTACCAACATTGGGGACTTTAATTGGATTTTGATTGGTTGTTTCATTTACTTGAGTGTTCAAACGTTTCAACCAATAAATGAAATCTACAGAAGGGGTAAATTTGTGTATCATCATTGCATTGGGGATGTACATCAATCTATCGGCCATTGTTTTATCCCTTTAGAATCCTGGAAATTCTAGGCAACTCTCTAGCATCAAAGAGATGTTTACATTTTGATATGGGCTAATGGATATGTGATAAGGGATCAGGGATTTAAAGGGATAAGACATTGGCCGATAAATTGATGTACATCCCAATTATCATACACAAAATTACCCCTTCTGTAGATTAGAATTAGAGGTTGAAACTTTTTAACACTTAACTTGATCTATCAACCGATCAGAATTTACCAAAGTTGTTAGGCCAATGAAGAAGAAAACGTTATAATAGGACTTTTGGGACTAGTGTAATAATCATCCCATTATCCTCTCTCTCTCTCTCTCTTTCTCTTTTCTCTCTCCCTCTCTCTCTCTCTCTCTCTCTCTCTCTCTCTCTCTCTCTCTCTCTCTCTCTCTCTCTCTCTCTCTCTCTCTCTCTCTCTCTCTCTCTCTCTCTCTCTCTCTCTCTCTCTCTCTCTCTCTCTCTCTCTCTCTCTCTCTCTCTCTCTCTCTCTCTCTCTCTCTACCTCTCTCTCTCTCTCTCTACCTCTACCTCTACCTCTCTCTCTCTCTCTCTCCCTGGATAAGGGCAGGCATACAGGGATAGAACATAGAGGATATTCTCCCCAAAGATTATGATTAACATAATTACCCCTGTTGTAGATTGCAATTAATGGATGAAAAGTAAGGACATTGTTACTTTGTTCAATCCAATCATGTTTCAACCTTACCTCTCAAGTTGAGCTGCGACTATAGCGTAATACGTATTGCATCTACTCGTCGTTAGAGAGTTGAGTTAGAACCTCGTCCCAAATCGCGTCATAACTAAAGACGTTAAATGTTGGAACTATCTATGTCGTATGCACGACACTAAAATTGAACGCCATATGGTCGACATAAAACCATTTAGATTGTATGTCAAGAAAAAACCTTTAAGTTTTACAGGGGATGTGATTGCATGTTTGATTAATTACAGAGTATTTCCTCTTTTTTAATTTTATCTACAGATATTGATTTTTTAGTAGCGAAGCTACTCTTTATATCACATCAGTAGCTGCAACTTTTAACGTCTTTAAACGTGGCTTGGGCCGAGATTTGAACTAATTTACTTCCCATGCGGGTTTAGAGCATGTATAATGCATCAACTAATCATACCACCCCCCCTCCCACATGAGAATGCATAAAAACCACGAAACCTTTGGGACATTGAAAGTTTTTGTGCTTTCAAATGCCCAATGACATGAAACAAAACATCCACAAATTCAACTTTCTTAATTATTTTGATATTTGATTAGCAGTCCAAAATTCCAGCATTGTCAGTGAATAAAACAAAAATGGTGAGTTTCAAAACGATAAGGCAATACTTTCGTGTATAAAAAGAACTATATAATTTCTTTAAATTTACATTTTGTTTAGGTTTGGTTGATACAGGCATCCCACAGGGTTAAAGATTTAGTATAAATATTTTTTGTTTTCTAGAAGCTAAATTTAATTTAAAAGCGGCAATTTTAATAATTTAAGCTGTCATAGAAGGAAAATTAGCTGTCATTAAGCTGTCATTTATGCTACATATTCATCATTTGATTTGACCCTTCAGGTCCCACCCTCACAACCCCCCCCCCTCCCTCCCTCTTATTATTAGGTCTCATGTTTGTACCTCGATAGGGTTAAAGGGACAGTTTACAATAGATTATAATCGATCCAGAGTAATTGGCTGTTTATTACACTAGTCCCAAAAGTTTCATAATTTCTTTTTACTTTTCTCAATTTTGAATGGTTGGTTTATTAAGTTGAGTTTTCAAACGATTCAACCTATAATTTTAAACAACATAAGGGGAAAATTTGTATATAATCATTGGAGATGTACATTAATTTATCAGCCATTGTCTTATCTCTTTAGATCCCTATAATTGTCCTTGTTTTAGCAATTTCTTTAAATTATTTTATATGTGTAACATCTATATAAGTATATCAGCTTTCCTCACTGACTGAATTGCTCACTCCTTCACTAAGAAATATCATGTATCAACCGGTTAGAGACCATTAAAAGGGAGAGTACAAAATCTTTATTATTTTTTAATAAAATCAAAAAAAAACATCTTATCTATAATACAAAGTAGAACGATGTCTGTCTGAAGCTTAAGATCTCTGTAACCACTGAACAGATTAGGCTCTACTCTTTAGGGAATGTACCTGTGGTGGTTTTTAGCTATTTTCTGTGGGGGAGGGATACCTCTAACCCTCCAACCCCCCAAAAAATGAAAAAAATTTGTTTCTTTTTTAAACTAAAATTTAAAAAGAGGAAAGTCGACTACCCAAAAAAAAATTAGCCCCCCCCCCAAAAAAAAAAAAAGAAGTTAAAAATTGGATTGATCAAAAGCATATTATTACCTGTTGGTGAAAGCCCCTATAGGCAAAGGGCGAAGCCGCTGGTTATTCTTTAAAGACCCATGGAGGCTATGGACATAAAATCTAACTTTTTTAGTTCAATTGTCCTAATTATAAACTTTCCATTTAATAAGAGCTAAATGTTTATATTGCTTTACTTTCAGAAGAAAGATTTACATAAATATCATGTAAATCCTAATGATTTTTAAATTTTTAAAAAATTGCTACAGTCTCTTGAAAGTTTAAAAGTCCAGCCAGCGGCATAAGTATTAGTATTAACTCTTTCTAACAACCCCACCCCCCCCCCCTTTTTACTTATAGTGCTCCTTGTTTACACCTCAGCGTAGTAATATTAATCCCCCCCTTGCCCCGCCCCTATTTGATTTTTGTCTCTTTCCTTTGAATAAGTGTCACACCTCTCCTCTGTAATAACAAGATTTTTGTAGATTTGAAATTATTTTCATTTACAGGGAATAAGATAATGGAAGATGAATAATCTACAACCCCCAAGTTACCCTTACTGTAGTTTAAAATAATAATTGGTGGAGAAGTTCAGACATTTAACAAAATTAGTTTTGTGGAAAAGTTTGGATACTGTTACTTTGTAAATTTTAATCCTGGTAACTTAAATAATAGGCCAATCAAAGGCTGAACGAGTTTATTCAGAACTTAACTTTAAGAGGACAATATTGAAATTTCTATGATGCTTTGTAAGGATTTAGTCTGAAATTTTTTGTGTAGATTCCCTAAGCCAAGTTGCTTATTCGGTGGTTATAAGGCTGATTTGGGTACTTCTTAAAAAACTTAAAACCTTTGTACACTTTTAATAAATCTTGATGTATTGATTTAAACCAGCAGTGTCTAAACTTCTAAACCAATAATTTTGAATTTAATTTATTGACAATTATCTTATCCCTTAATATCCCTGGATTTTAATGACTAATAGTTAAAATTATTTACATACTAGCGGCTTCGCCCCTAGCCTCTAGGGGCTTTGCCCCAAGAGGTTTGATCAAACCAATTTTTCGTATTTTAGATTTAAAATAAAAAAGAAAGAAAAAAATTTTTTTGGGGGGGGGATTTTTTTTAGGGGGGGGGGTTAAGGGTGTCCCCCCCTTAAGAAAATAGATATAAACCTTCCCGGGACCTATGAGAAGCTACCCTGTAAAGGAGAACCCGATCGGTTCAGCGGTTAGCGAGATCCTTCGCTACAAACAAACAGACACACAGACAAACAAACAGACAGACATCGTTCTACTTTGTATTATAGATTAGTCTTAATAATATTTACAATTTTGAATAAACACTATATAATATTTAAAGGGCAGTTAGTCAGAAAGAAAGGGTAAGTTAGGTTCAAGCAGGGAGGGAGTAGACATTGGGATGTTTATCTCACTAGTCCCCAATGTTTTATAATAACATTTTCTTTCTAGTTGGCCTAACAACTATGGGGACTTTTATTGAATTTTGATTGGTTGGTTGATTAGGTTGAGTATACAGAAGGAGTAATTTTGTGTATCATCATTTTGGGGATGTACATTAATATATCGGCCATTGTCTTATCCCTTTAAATCCCTGCATTCAAGGGGTTGGTTGTGGGGGAGAGGGGTGGAGATATGTTGAGATTTAGGATAGATAGGGGTTGAACTTTTAGTCTGATTATGGGTGCATCACAGGGATATGTTCTCTGAAAATTAAATTGTACATTGTAAATGGCATTCTAACAGGGATCTAAAGGAATAAGACAATGGCCGATAAATTGGCTCACATGAAGGAGACTAGCACCGGTGCTAGTCTCCTTCATTCTACACCATTTGGTGCTAGGGTTCTTCATCCTCAAGATTTACAAGATTTCAATTTTAGGTGTAAAAGGGCCGGAACATATTTTGTGTGAGAAAGAGGGAGGAGCAATTTATGCATTACTAGCGGATACGCCCCTAGAAGCCTCAAGGGGCACTGCACTGGTAGGAGAAGGAAAAGTCGACCTCATCCTATTTTAAATTTGAGTTTTCAAAGAGTTATAAAAATTATTTTTGGGGGGAGAGGGGGGTTGAAAATAGTTTAAAACCTTCCCAGGACCTATAAGGAGCCTCACTGTAAAGGAGAACAATATCGGTTCAGCGGTTAGCAAGATCCTTCGGGACAGACAAAAAACGCTTACTACTTTATATAATAGGATTAATTAATACATAATACAATTAAAAAGGGTCAAAACATTAGGTGCTAGCTTTCTTCACTTTAAGACATTTGGTGCTAGCTTTCTTCATTCTTCGATTTCGGTGCTAGTCTTCTTCATGTGAGCCGATAAATTTATGTACATCCACAATGTTAATAAACAAAATTGCCCCTTCTGTAGATTACAATTAGAGGTTGAAACATATGGACACTTAAAAAACCAACCAACCAATCAAAATCAACTAAAAGACCCCAAAGTTTTTAAGCCAACAAATAAGAAAACATTATCATAAGAATTTTTGGACTAGTGTAATAAACAGCCTTACGGTTGTCTTATCCCTAAAGATCCATGTATGAAGCAAAATATTAGAAATCTGCTTACATGAAGGAGACTAGCATCTAAATCGTAGAATGAAGGAAGATAGCCTCAAAGGTCCTAATGTGAAGAAAGCTAGCCTCTGGAAATTCTATCTAATCTGAATAAATATAATAATGAACTTTATTGAAATAATGACATAATGAAAAAAATCTTACATTTAATATCATATTGCTTACTGAATTTAATGCTTTGATCCTTCTTAATTTTATTATGATATACGCCTCTTTCTAAGAATCTATAAACTTCTCCTCCCACTTTCTTACACATTCAATTGCATAAAATGGATCATAAAACAAAGAACTTAATTTATTTAAACCTAAATATGGCCCCTTTTACATCTAAAATCCCTCCCACTACTCGATATCTTGTATATTTTAAGGATAAAGAACCCTAGCCTCAAATGGTGTAAAATGAATGAGACTAGCCTCGAGGCTAGTCTCTTTCATGTGAGCCTAGAAATCATATCAGAAAGAATTAAGTTGGCTTTAGAGTTTGAATATATGGGTGCTTGAACCCTAACCCCTCCCCCTTCTTTTCTAAAAAGAATTGAGATAGTTTTTTTCTCATATATCTACCCACTGCGGGGCTACCCAGTACCCAATATAACCTAGCCTAACACGACCTAAAGTTTTAGACAAAAAATAAACTTAATAAATTTCCCTTTCCTAGATTTTCTAAGCTAGATATATAGGGCTATATAGTTGGTGGAATTTGTTCCACTGGCAAGAAATTTTGGTTTTTTGATAACTTGTTTACCCCATCCCTTATCCTCCTTCCCCACTTTTGCTTTCATTACAAAATTCTTCCATCCAATCTTAACAACGCTACTTAATAATATAGCTCACCAAATTTAAACATGAGCTGACGTTAAAATCGGAAATACATATCATTCATTATGAAAATAATATATCCAAGTGCGTCTGTCGATAAAAAGAGAAAGACGCAGTCACTCATTTAGCTCTATATTTTAAATTTTAAGTATAAAAATATCGTTTTCGGCTATTCCTTGTCCGATTTAGGCTTTTAATTATATCCTGTCCGAGACAAATTTAGATCCGTTGACTAATCAAAAATCGTTTCAGTTAGAGGTGTACCCAACGTCTCATTTTATTGCTACCCAAAGTCTTATAACTACGTTGCAATTATATAAGAAACCCTAAATTAAGTTTAACAAAAGGAGTATACTACATATTTAAATCACGCCCCCACCGCGTGGTTTAGTTTGGCACTAGTTTGTTAGCAACCATATAGTTAAAAGGAAAAGAAATGATAAGGGTTGTATTTCTCTCACCCCACCCCTTAATAATATTCAAATATTTAAACAAAGGGAGGGATAGAACACTGTTAATAAATATATATCTCTCCTATATTTTCTAAGCTAGATATATAGGGCTTTATAGTTAAAATGAAAAGGAATGATAAGGGTTGTATTTTTCTCACCCCACTCCTCAATAATATTAAAATTTACCAAGTAAGGGAGGGATAGAACACTGTTAATAAATATATCTCTCTCCTATATTTTCTAAGCTAGATATATAGGGCTTTATAGTTAAAATGAAAAGGAATGATATGAGTTGTATTTCTATCACACCACCCCTTAATAATATTCAAATTTACCAAGTAAGGGAGGGATAGAACACTGTTAATAAATTTCACTCTCCTATATTTTCTAAGCTAGATATATAGGGCTTTATAGTTAAAATGAAATGGATTGTATTTCTCTCACCCCACCCCTTAATAATATTAAAATTTACCAAGTAAAGGAGGGATAGAACACTGTTAATAAATTTCACTCTCCTAGATTTTCTAAGCTAGATATATAGGGCTTTATAGTTAAAATGAAAAGGAATGATAAGGGTTGTATTTCTCTCACACCACCCCTAAATAATATTAAAATTTACCAAGTAAGGGAGGGATAGAACACTGTTAATAAATATATCTCTCTCCTATATTTTCTAAGCTAGATATATAGGGCTTTATAGTTTAGAGGAAAAGGAATGATATGAGTTGTATTTCACTTACACCACCCCTTAATAATATTCAAATTTACCAAGTAAGGGAGGGATAGAACACTGTTAATAAATATTTCTCTCTCCTATATTTTCTAAGCTAGATATATAGGGCTTTATAGTTAAGAGGAAGGAATGATAAGGGTTGTATTTCTATCACACCACCCCTTCATTTTATTAAAATTTACCAAGTAAGGGAGGGATAGAACACTGTTAATAAATATATCTCTCTCCTAGATTTTCTAAGCTAGATATATAGGGCTTTATTGTTAAAATGAAAAGGAATGATAAGGGTCGTATTTCATTTACACCACCCCTTAGTAGTAATAAAACAAAATCAATACATTTGAAGAAGGGAAAGGATAATAAAATTTCTCGTATTCATTCGAATCCGGTGAATAGGAACCGGTTCTCATCCATACGAAAAAACTATGTCTAGCATCGTATTATATCCAGTTTTCTACGAATATAGAAATGTACAATCATAAGATTAAAACCAGTTTTTTTAACCGGCGCCTCCGGCACCTCGGGGCTAAAAAAACTAGTTTTAATCTTATAATTGTACATTCTACATATATCCGCGGAAAGCCGTTTATAATACGATACGAGAAATAACTATTATATAACTCTCTTTTTCCATACAATTTATTTACCGTCAGTATGGTATTAATTTGACAAAGTGCAGCCGCTAACGACTGCAGTCACTAGTAGCCGTCGCCGTTTTTTAACGAACCGCAGCCGATCCATACTGAAAAACAAAACTTAATTCCGAATTTAGCAGGGAGGGATGGGACATTGGACTGTAAATTATATTATATACCCAAAATAAAACACGTTCCTTCCTTCAAAAATATGGATATCTTAATTTAATCAGTGTCTAAACTTTTCCACCAACAATTTAAATCTACTGAAGGGTTAATTACATTTATCATCATTAGAGATGTATATCAAAATTCATCGTCCATTGTCTTATCCCATAAAGTCCCTGGAATTATAGAAATATTTTCTGTATTGTATGAACACTTGAAAAAGTGTATCATGCCGAGAATCACTTGTCAAAGCCAATTTGTGACCCTCAACCCCCCCCCCCCCCCATAAACAAGGATAAACATATTTTAAGGTTTAAAATTCTAAATAAAATGGATATTTTATTGAAAAAAATAATTCTTCAGTATTTAGCTTTTGAAGAACTTAAGTTATTTTTAACATATATTATTTCAAGCAAAAGCTTTCTTTGAGCACCCCTTACCCCCTTTCTCGTGCACGCCACTGATTAAACGCATTTCTTAGATTTAACCACATAAAGTAAAATGGAAGTACAGACCTTTTTGCAAATGCTCTTAGAGTTGCTACTCTATTTCTAAAAAAAACTTTATGTACAGTTTGAGGTAGCTAGGGCGATTCTAACATGCATAAACTAACGTTTAGGGCTTTCAGTTAGGTAAGAATTAACGGATCTGTTAGTGGCCATAATTGTAGAAAAGCTTCGCAGCCTCACAAGGGATAATTCAACGACAATCACCCAGTCGCAATCACATATCACGTAAAACAAGGATGACAACAACATAGAAGCGAAGCTCTCAAATCATAAACAAACAAACTTGTAGAATGTCAAAACTTAAAAAGCAGAATATAAAATTAAAGATAAAATATAAACATGCTACAAAGTTGCGTAAATATAGAAATCTGTTTAAGGACATACTTACAATTTTAGGACTTACCTAGCAGTTACATGAAACATTATCCAAAGTTTGGAATCGATGGGACAATTCTTACATGCCTGAAAAAAGTTACGTACGTGCTGGTGTACGAACGGAGGAATGAACGTACATACCCTTATTATAGAAGAGCTTCGCTTTTAACAAACCCTATCGTATTTTGTCATCTTAGCCTTTGTGACCAGCGGTGGTGAAACTCAGGGAGGAAGAGGACAATGGGCTGTTTATTACACTGGTCCCCAAAGTTTTATGATTGCGTTTCTTATTCATTAGCGTAACAACTTTTGGGACTTTGGATTAAATTTTGGTTGGTTGGTTCATAAAGTTGAGTTCAAAATGTTTCAACCACTAATTGTAATCTAGTGAAGATGTAATTTTGTGGATGTACATCAATTTATCGGCCATTGTCTTATCCCTTTGGATCCCTGAGTGAAACTACTCTATATCCACAGTCTGTCTGTCTGTCTGTAGGTCAGTCACAAATTTTAACTAAGAAGTTAGTACTATATAATAGATATATGAAGGGATAAGACAATGGACGATAAATTTATGTTTACCTCAAATACAAAATAAGACAAATTATTGGTGGAAAAGTTTGGACACTATTAGATTAAATAAAAGTCCCCAAAGTTTTTAAGTAGTGCAGGGATCTTAAGGGATAAGACAATGGCCGATAAATTGATGTACATCCCCAATGACGATACACAAAATTACCCCTTCTATAGATTACAATTAGTGGTTAAAACGTGTGAACACTCAACTTATTGAACCAACTTATCAAAATTTAACAAGTTGTTAAGCAAACGAATAAGAAAACGTTATTAATAAACTTTGGGATCTGGTGTAATAAACATTCTTCTCCCTTCTTGATGAAAAACAAAATTGTCGCACTGATAAAGTATCTGCCTATCAATTATTTAATCTATTAGAGACATTAAGACAAATATTTTATCTATTTATTAATCTTTAAAATTAATTGTCATACATATTTCAATTTTATCTCTCATTATATTTATTTAAAAACAGGGATCTAAAGGGATAAGACAATGGACGATAAATTGACCTACATCCCCAATAAAATTACCCCTTCCTAAAATTAAAATTTGAGAAAACAACCAATCACAATTTAATAAAAGTACCCAAAGTACCCAACGATAAAGATGACGTGGCTATAAAACTTTGGGTACCAGTTTCATATACAGTCCAATGAACCCTTCCTCTCTGTTTAGAAGTTAAGATTTTTTACATTTAGTGTCGGTCTTACAGTTCATAACGTTCTATTGGTTTTAAACATGGCGAGGGGATTCCTGTAATAGTTAGGTACAATAAAGAAAGAGTAGCAATTCTATGATGAATCCCAGAATGTTGGTATGTTTATTTTAAATTTTATGTTTTTAATATTTTATAATATAATCATTCTATTAACTTGATTTTTGGAATATGGATTCCTAGAACCATTAGGTATAATGTTAAAATTAAAATATCTCTATAATCAAGGATTTAAAAAGTAATATAACAATATTAATCATACTGTATCAAAGAAATGTTGGGTTTGATTATTACTTTAGGTATCAGTAAAATTTACAGCCCAACGTCCCCTCCCTCCCTGACTTTTTTTGGGAGGAGGAGACATTGGGATGAAAATTCTAGTTGTATTCAAAGTTTTATAAACACATTATCTCCTTCGTTGGCTTAAAAACTTTTGGAACTTCTATATAATATTGTTTTTTCTATATAAACTTTTATAAAAGGGGTAATATGGTTTATCATAATTAGATGTTTACATCAATATATCGTCTTTTGTCTTATCCCTTAAGATCCCTGCTTTTGGCTAACCCTGTATTACCCCCAAAGAGAGAGGAGACAATGGGATGTTTATTACACTAGTCCCCAAAGTCTTTTAATAACGTTTTCTCATTCAGTAACTCAACATTAACAACTTTGGTTACTTTTACTGAATGATAATTTGTTGGTTTATTAAGTTGAGTGTTCAAAGGTTTCAGGTTTTCAACCAATAATTTTAATCTACAGAAGGGGTAATTTAGTGTGTAATCGTTAGGATCATAATTTATCGGCCATTGTCTTATCCCTAAAGATCCATGCATTTAGCAAAACCCTATATTACTCCCCCCAAAAAAACTACCCTTCATTTTTAAGTCTCTAAAAATGGCGTTTATAAGTAATTTAATATTTTAAACCCCTAGCGCAAAAAAAGATCATCAGGATGTTTTTAAAAGCGGGGCTACTCTATACGTTGGGTTGGTCTGTCTGTCCGTCGTTCTGATAATACGAGACTTCCATATGTATGGACGAATTTAAAAGTTTGAAAATATCATGAACAGTAATTTATTCACATTACATAGTAAAAAATAAAACGTATGAAAATAAGATGGATTAAATGCAGGGACCTAGAGGGTTAAGACAAAATTACCCCGTCTGTAGATTACAAATAATGAATGAAACTAAGGTCGTCCGAAGGGGGGGGGGGTAAAGTAGTGATTACCCCCCACCCAAAAAAAAAATTAACACCGGGGGTAAATTTAGGGGGGGGGGTAGAAAAAAATTACCTCTGCCAACAGATTTCAGGGGGGGAGGGTAATTACCCCCCCATTAAAAAGAATTGTACCCCCCCCCCCAAATAAAAAAGCTTGGACGCCCCTAGATGAAACGTTTGGACTTCATGAATCAATCAATCAAAATTCAATAAAAGTCTCCAAAGTTGTTAAGCTAACAAATAAGATATTATTATAAAACTTTGGGGACTAGTGTATTCAACAGCCCAATGTACCCTCCTTCCTTGAGTTAACTTGCTTTATATGCATCTTTAAATTTTATTTCCATATAAGCTTCGCTTAATTTGGATTCAATCGTCCTTTGTTACCCTTTAAATTTTAATGAATAATTTTATGAGTTTGCTTGAGAAGTTTTTCTATAATCAGGGTAGGTACGTCATGTCTAACGTATTATAATGTCTGACAGAATCATCTGATTATGTTTAAACTCAATTTTCAAGCTTAATATTAATATAAAAGTGGCGATGATCTCCCTCTTATAGCATGTGAATATAAAAGTGGCAGCGGTTTTTCTCTTAAAACATTTTGACCACAAAAGCATATTTATGAAATTTATTTTAGGTTAGGTAAGACTATGTAATGGTTAGAGTAGCCCCATTGGGGTAAGCCCCCATAAGGTTAGAGGTAGGAACTACAAATACGTCTTCAATAGGGTGGAAAGGGTTTAAGTGGCCCAAAATTTTTTTTGAAAGCTTTTTGTTCTATAAATGTTACAAGATCATTATCTTAATTTATCAATATTCGCTATATGGATGTTGTCATCCTTGTTTTGTAAAAGTACGAATCTAAATATATGTATATCATTTCAGGGATCTAAAGGGATAAGACAATGGCCGATAAATTGATTTAAATCCCCAATGATTATACATAAAATTACCCCTTTTGTAGATAACTATTATTGGTTGAAACGCTTTGACACCCAACATAATAAACCAACAAATCAAAATTCAATAAAAGTCCCCAAAGTTGTTGAGCCAACAAATAAGAAAAAGTCATGATAAAACTTTGGGAACTGGTGTAACATACAGCCCATTGTCCCCCCCCCCCCCTCCCTGATATTATTTTATGTTTAAGAAAAGGGAATAAGTTTATTAGAGCAAGGACGTAAAATTCCATAGTTAACAAGTCTTAATACCTTACAAAAGTAAGATGTAGTCTATGTATTGTCCATTGTCGTCATAAAAGCAACTCTTTGGTTGCACGACCTTTGTTTGAGAGTTTAATCTTGTATGGTAATGAGTTGCGTCTGTTTCCATACCAGTAGGCCAGACTTCGCAACAGTAGGCATTTTAACTTCCTTAGTATGCCCTAGTTTGGTCTAACTTGGACACATATAACTCGACTGGTGGATTTATGAAAACCTGATATAGTTATATTTTTGAAAGTCAATATGAAGTCAAATGTCCTTAGCATATTGTAATGTCGATAAAGTGTCAACCATAGCCCCTTCTATTTAATGCCGTTAGTCGAAAAAATATTGATCAATAATTTCATTTTAAAAAAGGTATTTTCGTGGTTTCAAAGACTGACGACGAAGACCAAACTGCATAACTTTTGTGTCACTTTTGATTCCTGTGAAGTCATATAATGAGGAAGATGAGAGGATAAGTGGGAAAGAAAACCCCTAAAAAAGAGATGGAGAATATGACGTCAAAAGTGGTGCAAAAGTTATGCAGTTTGGTTTTTGTCAGACTGACTAATATTGAAGCACTGACGGACAGACGGACATACAGATATATACTGGTTGCTATACATATGAAAAAGAAATAAATTTCCTCTGAAAAAGGCATAATATTTCTGTTATATTCTACGCGAAAAGAATATTTAATATAACAGCCAAATCTTTTAAGTTGGGATATATATACCCCCCCCCCCCCAATCCCATTTGTAATAATGCATTAGGTCTTTTTTACTTTTAACATCCAACTAAACTCAAGACTGAAGAGGGTGCAATGTCCACCGAAATATTTTTCACTCAGTGAATTTATCATATAATTAAATAAGGTTAACGACTTCAAACTAGAGAAAAAATGCAGAGAGAGATGGGACAATGGACAGTTTATTACACTAGTCCCCAAAGTTTTATAATAACGTTTCATTATTCGTTGGCTTAACAAATTTGGGGACTTTTGGGGATTTTGATTGATTGTTTCATTAAGTTGAGTGTTCAAACGTTTCAATCACTAATTTTAATCACTATAAGGTGTAATTTTTTGTATCAGAGAGGGGGAATGGGGAAGGGGGGGTTTGTGTTAGTTAAAGACACTTCGATTACAAAAAAAAAGGAAAAACTTTATTCCTTAAAAATATTGTTTTTAGATAAGACAAGTCATTCTAACACTACTAATGTCTGTCTGTTTTTCAGTGTGTACCGAAGGAACGTGTTAACCGCGCGCTGTACCGATAAGATTCTCATTTACATGTAACTTCTCATAGAAAAATCGACCAGGAAAAAAAAATCCACCCCCCCCCCCCCTCCCCAAATTTATATTTACTTAGCGTAAAGGCATAAAAAATTAGGATTTTTGACGGTACATATAATGTATTTATGATCTATTTAGTTTTACTTTTTAGTGAAGCTATATATTGATCGGTGTGTTGAGGACCTCCCTAGTTCCTGCTATCAAATGGATTCCTTGAAAATGTTTGTCTCTCAAATTTCATTGTTGTCTCAATGTCTGGTGAAAATACGTGTTGGGTTTAAGATAATTGAGATCATGTCTCTTCAAAAATATAACGCATGTCCAAGAAAAAGATTTAGCAATGTTATGGAAAGCTATCTGCGTGTTTACTTATTTTAATCTTTTTTAAAATAAATTTTCTTTTCTTAATTTTAAAAGATCAGATAATTTTTCTAATTATAACAGAAATAAAAAAAATAATTTGCAATATCAAAATTAATTTAGTATAAATAATATTGATATTTCTTCTACAAAACATTATATATAAAACTAAATTTAGACATCTAGCGACTTTTAAAAGAATCATATTTAATAGTCAAACATAATACACATTAAATATTTTATCGCCTAATATTTTCTGCTTTTAACTAAATAAAATTTAACAATCCACCCCTTATTTTTAAAATTAAATCTTTTGTAGCAAGATAAATGGAGTATATTGTTTTTCTTCGTATGGGAGCTTTCTTCAAATTTGAGAGAGGGGGATATTTTTTAAAAGCGAAGCTTTTCTATAAGTAGAGTTAGGCATGTTAGAAGTGTCCTATCGATTTGAAACTTTGCATGGTGATTCCTGTGATTGATAGGTACGATTTAGAAAGCGTTGCAACTCTATAATCATTAGGGTGGGTCGATTTTGGACATTTTTTTTTTGAGGCCAAAGCGGGGATCTGCACTCAATTTATATAGATATAATACACCTCTGGATGATTTAAAATTTATCCTAAGTCTTAAAACCGCTGACGACCAGACATTCAATTGTAAAGCTATTTGTAAATGGGAGTAAAAAAATTATCGAATCAGAACTATGGCTTCATGGTGCTCTCTGGAAATGCCTTGAGGAGCTGAGTCAGGAACTTTTGTCCGTTTCAAAAAATCTCGTTCCTAGCCTGAGAAAATCTAAAAAACCTCTACAAATTGGACAATTCTCAATAAACCTTAAAAATTTTTGGTTTTTTAGTGATTTCTAAGGCTAGGAACAAGATATTTTGAAACGGACAAAAGTTCCTGATTCAGCTCCTCAAGGCCTTTCCAGGGAGCACCATGAGCCATAGTTCTGATTCAAAATTTTTTTTGAATGTCGTCTTTGCATACTAATAAGTAATGAATTATATTTTTAAGTGGTCGTGTTCTAAAACTCAATTTTTTAAAATTCTTTTTCGGTCAGAAATGTTTTTAAGGTTATTTTTATCTGTTGCATATCCCCGCTTTGTCTAATTCCGATATGAACCCACCCTAATAATCATTATCATGCAGAATGTCCTTACGTCTATTTTAAACATGTTGATTTTTTACTTTTTAACAACAAATTTTTAAGTGATCTAATTATCTGATTGTTCTGATTTTTGGTATATTGATTCCTGGGTCAACAAAGTACAATATCATATGCAAAGCAACTCTATAATCAATTCCTAAAATCTAAGTATGTCCGTAAACATTATCCTGTATCAAGAAGATTTTCAACAAAATTACTCACAATTTTGCTTTGATTCTTATTCATTTATATTCTGATTATTCAGTTCTGACACTTTTTAAGTGTTAATGTCAGTTTGTCCTACCGTTTCAGAGCTTCGCTTTTATGGATGTTGTCATCCTTGTTCAAAACAGAAAGGGGGAATATTATGAAATACTTATGCTTCTTTGGAAACAACGTACTTTATTTGGCCTTCTTAATCAAAACAGTTCTGTAAAGTAGTTAAGTTAAAATTAACCATTACTTTTGCTCCATTAAAAAAACACTGTATTTTATTTTTGGGTACTACCACCACCTTTCTAAGAGAAATCGCCCAAATAAAAAAGTTCTTTTTTAGAATTAAAATATAAAGAAGGAGAGCAAACATGATAACAACCATAAATATAGGCGTATAGATACTGAGACCAATAAAAGGCTTTTAATATTGAGAAAATATTTTTTTTTAATTTTTAAACCTGTTTTTTAAAATGTTTTTAAACCTCCTATAAAATTTAAAATTTCTAGCAGACAAAGAGTTAAAGCTAAGAAAAGAAAGATTTATAGTTTTAAATAAATTCATTGGGGACTTTTATTCTTAAAAACAAATAAATGGATGAGATATATAAAAGTTAATCCACTTTTATTCATAGGAAAAAGAATAGCACTTTCACACAGAATTTCTTAGTTTGCAAAAAACTTTAGGTTAAGTTAGGTTGGGTTATATAGGATACTGGGTAAAAATCATGTATCGTATCATAGACAATTCTCTAGGAATAATAAAATAATTGATAAAGATAGACCCCTGAGCCAACAAAACTGTTATAAATCTTGTATTTTTTTCATTTTTCTATCCGCGGAAAGCTGTCTATAACAAGATGCAATGTATAACTACACTAAGATCTTTATTTTGTTTTTTAATAGTAAAAAATATCCCGTACTCTTTAGTACAAGGTCGTGGGTTTCCATTTTATTTTGTTCTAGTTGCTTCGGCCCTAGCCTCTAGAGGTCTGAAAAAAAGCATAAAACCACTCTAAGACTGTTAAAAAAGCTTCCCGGAAAAGTACATCCCTTTCGGACCATCAATTTCTGAGATCCTAAGCTTCAAACAAACAAAAAAACTTACTACTTTATATTTTAGGATAACCCTTTTTGCCTTTTTAAAAAATTGCGATGCCACTCTATAAGTTATTAATTCTGCATGTTTGTAAATTTTTTCCTACATGTCTCCTCTATAAATATATTCATTTACCTTAACTACCTCATATTCTGAACATTCTATATTATTCAGAACCGTAGCATTACGTGCAGACTGACGAAAAGACAGACAGACAAAGTAAGTTATATAGTAGCGTTGTGTCTATATAAAGACAAGCATATTCACCTAATCTTTAAATAAATTCAATTTTCAAGGATATTTTAGTGTTCAAACGAAATTGACTTTAAAAAATCTTAATTTAGCGAACAATAATAAAGATAAATAACTAATGTTTTAGAACCTCAAAAATTATTGAACACCGGTAAAAAAATTAACTATAGAGCAGTCATAAAAAGTAAAGATTAAACTTGGTAAAATAAATAACGAACCTTTTAAAAATTTATAATGTTCTTTAAGCATTACAGACAGACCGACAGAGACCGTTCTCGCCCAATCACATTAAAATATGTAGAATCTGAACAATTCCCTCACAGTGTTACGGGCTGACGGACGGACGGACAAAGTGAATTGTAGTATTTCTTTGCCAGTTTGCGCAAATGTAGAAACACCGGATCCTTTTTTTTCACAGTGACCTATGAAAAGGGGAGATAAAATCAACCTTATTCGACATTCACTCAAAGCCCAAAAATAATGGACTTAAAAGTGTATTAAACTGTATATAAGACATTTGTGAATATATTGATACCATTAATTTGCCTCTTAGATAGAAAAAAGTATGTTTTTTTAATATTTTTCTCTTGCTACAAATCAAATTTCAAATTTGAGTCACCAAAAATGCTAAACTAATTTTTGCTCTAGAAGAATCAATTTTTGGAGTTAGAAAGTGCTTAATACCTCATTTTAATCGCCTGGCATTGCTTTATAATATACAGGTAATGACTTGGTTTTTTATGGAACAGCTGACTAAAAAATCGAGGTTTTGTGATAAACCCACTTTTGTTGTTGCTCCATAAATGATATTTTTTTCCCCAATTTTTTTGGCTGTAAAGAAGCTTTATATATTCATATAACATCCACCTAAATTTGACTTTTGATATTTTATTTATAACATCACCAGAGGGAATTGAATTTTGGAAAAAAAATATCAATTTATATTTTACACTGCTATGCATTGTTCTTGTTCTTGTTTCTAAAAAAAATTTATATTATAAAAAAGAAAATTATTTAATGCTTCTATAGGTATGTTTATCATTTTTCTAGGCTAAATATAACTAAAATTACACCATTTTAAAGTTAGACATCATAACATATTAACACAATTATTGAATCGGTCTGTATTATTAAGCTGGCAACTCTTAAAACAGCTGCATTTCATTATCCTATTATAAAAAGTAGTAATCTTTTTTGTCTTCAGCTTAAGATTTCGACCATTACAGTACCTATTGAGTTCTGTGTTTTACGGATGCTTCTTATAGGACCCTGGATAGTTTTGGAATTTTGAAAAAAATATCAATTTATATTTTACACTGCTATGCATTGTTCTCGTTCTTGTTTCTAAAAAATATTTTTATAATTAAAAAGAGAATTATTTAATGCTTCTATAGGTATGTTAATCATTTTTCTAGACTAAATATAACTATAATTTCAGCATTTTTTAAACATCATTATATTCAAGTTATTGTAATTTTTAAATAAAATATCAATATCAAGAACTATTGGAACAATTTTTGCCATGCAAAATAAGGTGTTATAAAGTGTAGGATCCCTCACAATATCTATCTGTCTGTATATAATGCATTACACATGTAATGCTAATAGAGAGGATACTATAAGAGTGCTCTTATAATGTGAACTTCTCATAATTGAATGGGCTTCCTGAAACCAGAGACCATAAAGTTGGCCTAGTCACTACAAGGGGGAGTGCAGGAGTATCCAGGGGGAGGTGCTTGTAAAAGGGTAATTTTTTTTAAGGGATGGGGGTAATCACCCCCCTTAATATATTATGGGGGGTATAAAACCAGCCTTTTAAATTTTTTTTAATAGGAGTAAAGAAAATCCTTAAAACTTACAAATCTAGGAATCAAACTAGCACCCCAACCAATAATCGGTTCCATGCCAAATTTAGGAGTGGAATAACATTGGAGGGACAAATGCTTGAGACCCAAATGTCAGAGTGGAACAAACGCAGGAGTGGGACAAACGTTGAAGTGGACAAACGCAGGATTTTTGGGACAAACATTGGAGTGGACAAACACAGGAGTCCCAAACTTTTTTTTTAATTTTGAATTTTTTTTATACAAACACAGCCCCCCCTACCTTCTTCCCGTTACTTTTCTTTGTTAGGTTAGGTTAGGATATAGGCTAGGGGGCTGAGCGCTGCAGCCATAGTCATTATTTTGTAGACACGTGTATAAAAAATTTCAAAATTGTTATATTATTAAAATAGTAGACACTCCTAGGTTTTATTTAAGCAATGTCCACTCCAATGTTTAACACTCCAACGTTGGTCCACCTTGATGTTTGTCCACTCTGACGTTTGTCCCATTCTTACGTTTGCCCACTCCGATGTTTGGGACTCCTGCATTTGTCCACTCCGACATTTGGGACTCCTATGTTTGAGGTAGAACCCCAATAAGTAAATCTCAATAAAACTTGAAAAAATTATGCAAAATATCAAAGTATTCAATCCCTGAATTTCAACCATCTAACTTGAATAGGAGTAGAGAAAATCATGAAAACTTGAAATGTAGGAATTGATATAGCCCACCCCAGTTTTTTGTCAAATCCTAATGAAACTTGATGAAAATATGGAGTATTGATAGAGAGAGAGAATATTTAATCCATAAAAATTTCAGCCTTCTATCTTTTATAGAAGCCGAGAAAATATCGTTTTCCCCTTTCTGTCTCAGACAGACAGACATACCAATGAACAGACATACAGATGAATGGACAGACAATGGACGGACAAATATTTTGAATTATAGAGTAGCTTCACTACTAAAAAACTAAATAGGATAATTGTTGTACACAAATTGATTTCAGTATGTTTTAAATGAGCTTACTTAATCAAGGACGTCCAAGCTTTTTGGGGAAGGGGGGGGGGGGAATTGAAATATCTAAATTTGGGCATCCCCATGTTCATTTTGTGGGGTAATCTTTATATAATAGAGGCAAGGACGTCAAAGCTTTTTATATTTTTTTTTTTGGGGGGGAGGGGGAAGGGGAAGATTAAAAATTATGGGGTTGCCCCAAATTAATTAATAACCCTTAACTCCCTAACCCCCCCCCCCCCTCACTGGGACATCCCTTTACATAAAGTAATGATTATAAAGTTGCTAAGTACCTTACTGCTACAAAAATCATCTTCCAACATTTAAGATTAATTCTAACACGCCTGAATTAACAAAAAGAGCTAACCATGGCATGGATATACACATCCTATTTGTAAAAATGTTTTGCTTTTTAAAATTGTAAATCAATTATTCAGGAATCATTTTACTTTGTTTATTTACTAGCAGCTGCGCTCCAAGCATCTAGGAGCTCTGTAATTAAAGGAGTAAGGAAATTAGTAAAATAGCCTTATACTTTACCAAAATCTTAAGTTACAGACAAAAAAGCTTTATATAATATGTATTAATTTGTAAAACTGCAAATGATAAAATATGACCTATTATTTTTTCTCTTTAAAGATTCTCTTTAAACACCTCCCCCTTTTTATATAAAGATGCTAATTCCCCCCCAACCCTAAGAGGATATAAGCAGTAAAAAACCCCGCAGGGGGCACAATTTTCTAACACTTCTTTCTTATTTAGTCTTTTAAAAGGATTCAAAATGCATTGACATATATATATTTTTTTTTAACTCTTTTTTTATACATCTTAATTGGAACTGATGATCTATTTTTATAGATAAACATATGTCTTCCATCAATAAAAGTTAAAAAATTAAGTGTGTTTATACATATAATAATTACTATATGTAATAGGATAATGAAATGCAGCTGTTTTAAGGGTTGCCAGCTTAATAATACAGACCGATTCAATAATTGTGTTAATATGTTAAGATGTCTAACTTTAAAATGGTGTAATTATAGTTATATTTAGCCTAGAAAAATGATAAACATACCTATAGAAGCGTTAAATAATTCTCTTTTTTATAATATAAATTTTTTTTAGAAACAAGAACAAGAACAATGCATAGCAGTGTAAAATATAAATTGATATTTTTTTCCAAAATTCAATTCCCTCTGGTGATGTTATAAATAAAATATCAAAAGTCAAATTTAGGTGGATGTTATATGAATATATAAAGCTTCTTTACAGCCAAAAAAATTGGGGAAAAAAATATCATTTATGGAGCAACAACAAAAGTGGGTTTATCACAAAACCTTGATTTTTTAGTCAGCTGTTCCATAAAAAACCAAGTCATTACCTGTATATAATAAAGCAATGCCAGGCAATTAAAATGAGGTATTAAGCACTTTCTAACTCCAAAAATTGATTCTTCTAGAGCAAAAATTAGTTTAGCATTTTTGGTGACTCAAATTTGAAATTTGATTTGTAGCAAGAGAAAAATATTAAAAAACATACTTTTTTCTATCTAAGAGGCAAATTAATGGTATCAATATATTTGCAAATGTCTTATATACAGTTTAATACACTTTTAAGTCCATTATTTTTGGGCTTTGAGTGAACGTCGAATAAGGTTGATTTTATCTCAGGGGTTATTTATAACGCGTGTGACACTTTCTAAAAAATGGTAATTTTTTTTTGGGGGGGGGGGGGGTGGTCTAACATATATTCTACTAATTTGTACGTTCCTTTTACAAAATGTATAAGAAAGGGATGAGACAATGGACGAAAACTTAACCATTTTTCTCGTATTCATTCGAATCCGGTGGATAAAGACCGGTTCTCATCCATACGAAAAATCTATGTCTAGCATCGTATTATATCCAGCTTTCTACGAATATAAAAATGTACAATCATAAGATTAAAACCAGTTTTTTTAGTCCGTGCCTTCGGCACCTCGGGGCTAAAAAAACTACTTTTAATCTTATAATTGTTCATTCTATATCCGCGGAAAGCTGTTTATAATACAATGCGAGAAATAACTATTCCAAATTTTTTTTGTGAAATTTTGCTTTAAATATTCGGGGGACGAAATGGCTGTAGATTGTTTTGCTGTTATTGTCTCTGAAAGGAGGAAAGGGGGATTCCATTGGCCCATAAAAATCTGTTTAGGTTAGGATTTCAGACTAAGGTTTAACAATCAAAGGGGGGTAGTTGTGAGTTAGGTGTTTGTCAACCTTATTTTATGATTAAAATCCTAATTTAAGTAAACTGAACATTGTATCAATCTATGTTTTAGGGCAGCTTCTTTATTCTTTTTTTTTAAGAGTACAGCTTTTTAAAAGCGAAGCTTTCCTATAATTAGGGTCGGTCCGTCAGTCCGTACGTCCGTCCGTCCGTCACAGAGAGTTAGCTCTTTTTGTTAATTTAAATAGGTTAGAATTGTCCTATCGATTCCAAACTTTGCATGGTGATTGCTGTAGCAACTCTATAACCATTGCCAGAATGTCCGTACGTCCATTTTAAACGTGTTTATTTTGTTACTTTTTTAACAACAAATTTTTATGTGATCTAATCATCCGATTTATCTGATTTTTGGTATTTTGATTCCTGGTACAATAAAGTATGATGTTATAAGCGAAGCAACTCTATAATCAAGCCCTAAAAATGTAAGTATGTCAATAAACATTATTCTGTATTAAGCAGTTTTTCAACAAATTTTCTTACAATTTTGCTTCGACTCTTATACATTTATATTCTGTTAATTCAGTTCTGACACTATACAAGTATCTATGTCCGTTTGTCCTACCGTTTCTTTCAGTGCTTTGATTTTATGGATGTTGTCATCCTTGTTTTGTTTACTTTGTCATTCAGTTTGTTCCAAATCTTTATAAAGGTATGAATTGGTCGGCTGATTGTTAGATAGGTCAGTAATACAGATAATTTACATTATAACACTCATACATACATCTTATATACTAAAGTAACAGGATGCATGTGTGTTTGTAACAAAGGATCTTGCAGGACTAATATGGTTCTTCTATACAGTTAAGCTTTTCATAGATACAGAAAAGGTTTATAACTATTTTTGGGGAGGTTACCTTCCACCCTCCTAAGACGATTCGGCTTCCTTATTTTTAAATTTTTAAAACTAAAATGTAAAGTGGATGGTCAACACCCCTCTCTAAGTGTCCCTTGAGGCCTCTAGGGGCAGAACCGCTTTGTAGTTAATAAGACATTTACAGATTACACCATGTGTTATGAAGTAGTACATATAATAATACACAAGGCTACTGCTTAGTACTTGGTGTACTTTAAAATAATTAATCACAAGTAAATGTTAAGAGCTAGAAGTGTTGCATGAAGTAGGGTCTCCTAAAATTATCCGAGAAATATCTGTCAGTTGCGCTTCTCATGGACATACTTGTCCTGGTTATATTTAGTATCAGATAAAGGAAATATAAATCTCGCTACACCGCGGGACATTATAACATTGAAAATATAACTTTTCTCGTATTTTGGGGGTTTTAAAATGTACTCTTTAGACAAGGATAATTTTGTACATGGATTTGAGATAATTTATCGTTTAGCATATTTACCTCTGCCACCCTCTCTCTACCCATATCTATCTTTCTATCTTTTTATTATTATTTCTCTCTCTTTCTTTCTTTCTTTAACACACTCTCTCTCTCTCACTCTCTCTCTCCATTTCTGTCTCTCTCTATTTTGTCTCCATCTATCTCTTTCTCTCTCGGTCTGCTATTTAAGGGTGTGTGTGTCTCATTACGGACGAACTGACCAACTAAAAACTAACTAGTACTACTTGTATTGTAGCTTCGCTACTTAAATTTGGGTCAATATATTTTGGGTCATTTTTTGGGTAACACATGGTAAATTATGTAACAAATATATATAATTTCGATGTCTTCAAATATTTTGATTCGGGAAAAATATTCTTGAAAAATAAGGATGACAACAACCATAAAAGCGAAGCTCTGAAACGGTAGGACAAATGAACATTAACACATTGAAGAAACAGAACTGAATAAGCAGAATATAAATTTGTATAAGTACATATAAACAAAATTGTAAGTAAATTTGTTGCAAAAATGCTTGTAGCGGTTACTGTTTAAGGACATACTTACATTTTAAGGACTTGATTATATAGATGCTTTACTCATTAAATAGTGCCTAATTGTTCTAGTAATCAATATAAATAAAATCAGATGAATAGAATAATTATATGATATAAAAAAAAATAAGTTTTAAATTTAATTACGGATCGACCTTTTAACACTTTCTAAAATGTGCCTTAATGATACAGGAATCATCATTCCAAATTTGAAAATCGATGGACAATTCTAAAATATCTAAATCAACAATAAAAGCAATTTTTGTAACTTTTTGTTACTTGGGGATGTACATTAATTTATCGTAAAATATCTTATCCCTTTAGATCCCAGGTTTTATTACGACATAACTAAAATTTACAGGAATAAGGTAGAAAGTTAACAAAAGATGAAAACATTCCTTTGTTGATTACAATAACTGATATCTTGCTATGCTGTTTTTCATAATACAAAAAAATTCTGAACCGATATGGTTTTACTTTACAATGTAGCTTCTTATAGGACCTAGGAAGGTTTATAACTATTTTGTGAGAGGTTACCACTACCCTCCCAAGAAAAATCCTCCCCCCCCCCCCCCCCGTTTTTATTATTAAAACTGCTAGTGCCTAAGAAATAATGAGAAAAATAGGGGGAGGGGTTAATCCCGTTAACCTATCCCTCTATTCCTGAAAAATTTGACATGAGTGAGAAGTGATTTAAAAAAAAACTAAATGTGTTGTTGTTAGGGTGTTCCCGCAATAATATCCATCAGACAACTAGCAGATTTAGTGTGAAGTTATATTGGCATTTGAGGTGTGGGAGGGGTAAGTGACTCCCACCCCCTCCCAAACCCCAACATTTTAATTTCTTTAAAGAAAAGGGTCACTTTTTTCTCTTTGAAAGGTTTTAGTACCCTCCTTCATAATAGTTAAACTTTCTCAGAACCTATGATAAGCTACATTATAAAGGAGAACCATATTGGTTCAGAGGTTAGCGACATCCTTCGGTACAAACAGACAGACATACAGTAAATTACAATTTGTTGGCTTAAAAACTTTCCAATCAAAAATCTTCAGAAGAGGTTAATGTTGTTGTTGTTTAACAATTTATTTTTGTCTATTTACCATTTAATTATAAGGATTTTTAGTGGTTTTGTATGTGCGTCAATGTTGATACCTTGCCTAAAAATTTGACAGCATTTGATTAGAAAAGAAACACCATCACTTTCTTCCATGTTTTTCTTTCGAGCGAAGCTGCTCTATGATTCACCTTACCCGTTTGTCCGTACGGCTATAGGAAAGTGAGAAGGGTCTCCAAAATTTTATGATTAGGTTTTCTTATTCGTTGGCTTATTGGTTGGTTCATTAAGTTGAGTGTCCAAACGTTTCAACCACACATTGTAATCTTCCGAATAGGTAATATTGTGTATCGTAATTGGGGATGTACATTAATTTATCGGCCATTGTCTTTTCCCTTTAGATCCCTGGATTTTCTCGACTTCTATTTAGATAGAAGTCTGAAATTTATAGTGAAGATTCTTCTTCCTAATAAACGTCTACTTTTTAGCCAGGGATCTAAAGGTATAAGACAATGACCGTTAAATTGATGTACATCCCCAATGATAATACACACAATAACACCTTTATGTAGATTTAAATTAGTAGTTGAAAAGTTTAAACACTCCACTTATAGAACGAACAAATCAAAATTCACTGAAGTTCTAAAGTTGTCAAGCCAATGAATAAGAAAAAGTTATTATAAAACTTTGGAGACTAGTGTAATAAACAAATCACTATATATCTCTCTCTCTCTCTCTCTCTGCAAATTATGATTTTCTTGGATGCTTTAAAAGATTTGCGTCTGAAATATTTTGGAAGATTTACCATCTTCTCTATAACTCACTTTGTCCTTTCATGTCGACGTGGAGAAAATATTAATTCAGGGATCTTAAGGGATAAGACAATGGATGATAAATGGATAATAAACTAAATTGAAAAGTTTAAACACGGCTATATTCAAAAACAACAAATCAAGATTTAATAAAGTACCCAAAGATGTTTGAGCCAACCAATGAGAGAATATACTTTATAAAACTTTGGGTACCCGTATAATTTCAGTCGTTTTGATGATATGGATGTTGTCATCCTTGTTTCGTAGGTTCTTCTCACCTTGAATTAGACATTTAAACAAGAATGACAACATACAAAATACCATAACAAATATTTTCAGAAAGAAATAATCTTAAGCATGATTTGCGCGCGTTGATATAAAATATATCAAGGGAAAAGAAGCTTATAGTGCCTAATAAAAAGCAAGAGTCGTTCAATACAAATGACCAATGATAGGCCAATATACATTGTAATTGGCCCATGGTAAAATGTGTACTAGCCTATCATTGGTCATTTGTATTGTATGACTTAATTTTTTATTGACGAACCCCAATCTGTCCTACTTTGAGAAGGGAAGGGGTAAGAAAATCTCTTCCCTTTTCTCCCATCTCTTTTAAAGAGATTTTCTTCCCCCCTTCCCTTTTTCTTTCCCGAAACGTATATGACGTCACTGGAATCGTCTTTCTAAAAGTAGGACAGATTGGGGTTCGTCTTTTTATTAGGCATTATGTACTGCTCCAAGGAAAATTTAAATTTGTGATGATTTCACTGAACAATAAGCATCTATGTTTCAACTCACTTTGTCTGTCTGTCTGTCTGTCCATTTCACCAATGGAGAAATGGAGTTAGGGAGGAGACATTGGACTGTAAATTATGCTCGTTTCCCAATGTTTTATAAACACATTATTTTATTTGTTAGCTTAAAACTTTGGGGATTTTCATTCAATATTGATTGGGTTGTATACACTAGAAGAGTTCAAACTATAGAACGGATAATTTTGTCTATTATAATTGAGGCTGTACATTAATTAGTTTCTTATTACTGGAGAAATATGTTAAATCTTCACTGGATCTATGAGAAGCTACTCTGTAAAGGAGAACCGTATCGGTTCAGCGGTTAGCGAGATTCTTCGATACACACAGACAAACAATTAGTAACACTTCCTGTTACTTTTATATAAGGATTATGTGCTTCGCTAGTTTTGAATGTAGTCATTCTTACATTAATTTTTTTCTCCTAATTTTGTATTAAAATTCAGGGAATTCTGAGGGATAAGACAATGGACGATAAATACCAAATGATGATAAAGAAGATTACCCCTTTTGTGGATCAAAATTATTGGTTGAAACGTTTGGATGCAACCAATTTTAATAAAATAACGTGGTTCTATGACTTTGGGTACCAGTGTAATTTTCAGCCCAATGTTCCCTCCCTCCTTGATAGAAACTACTACGCATATTTTGTAAATAAAATACATAAAAACATAAAGCATACCACACCTAGTACATTTTTTCCTAAAAAGAGTAGCTACTCTGTATTTATCACTAGTGGCTACGCCCCTAGAAGCCTAAAGTGGGCGGGGGAAAAGTAGACCCCCCCCCCTCATTTTCAATTTGATCATTAAGAAGACATTTTTTGGGGGGGAGGGTCATCTTTTATCTCTTTCTCTCTCTCTCTCTCTCTCTCTATCTCTCTCTCTCTCTCTCTCTCTTTCTCTCTCTCTTTCTCTCTCTCTCTCTCTCTCTCTCTTTATCGCTCTCTCTCTCTCTTTCTAAGACTCCAATACAGACGAACTTACAAACTATCAGATTATTAGCTTCGCTACTTTTGAATTTTATCAACCTTGTATGTTTAAATGGAATGATGTATCTCAGAAAAAATACGTAAATATCATTATTATTCTATAATTTATTGGGTTTTCTATAAAATAAACATAAAAAAATTGATAAAATACGCATACGATATATTAAAACATGATAAGATAAAGTAAAATAAAGATAAATAAGATAAAGTAAATATCTACTAAGGAAAAATGTAAATTAAATAAGCAAAAAATCGCACAAAAATACGCATATTCCTAAGTGTGGCTTGAAAAAAGCAACTTTTAATTTTTATTCCTTCAACAATGTACTAGTATGTATCCTGTAATGAGGGGACATTTAACTGTTAATTACACTAGTCCCCAAAGTTTTATAGTAACTATTTCTTATTCGTTGGCTTATTAACTTTGGGAACTTTTAATGAATTTCGACTGGTTGGTTCATTAAGTTGAGTATCGAAACGCACCAACCACTAATAGTAGTCTATAGAAGGGGTAATTTTGTGTATTATCACTGGGAACTTTCTATCTCTTTATCTCCCCTCCTCCCACAAAAAAAATAGAGTTAAAATTTGTAGAACCATCTGGACAGCCGTCTACAAGATCTTACTGGACATATAGGTTTGTATTATTTAAAACTTGCAACAAATGCGCCACACTTGAAATAAAATTGAATCACATACCAATCCTTTCCTTTTGATTGAGTAACTTTTCAAAGATAAGGACATTTATTACTGGCCGATAAATTTATGTACATCCCAAATGATGATACACTAAATTACCCATTCTGTAGATTGCAAATAGTGGTTTAAAAGTTTGGACACTCAACTTAATGAATCAACAAATCAAAATTTCCCATAGTTGTTAAGCCGACGAAAAAGAAACGTTATTGATCCTACAATTATTCATTTTACTACACGTGGAAAACTGACAAATATGAAGCGATAAATAACCTTTTAATTGCTTCACTATTTATGGACATACTTAAATGTTAACCAATAAATAATTACAGAACGAACATATACAAAAGATATAAAAAAATATGGGAGTGGTAATTTTTATTACATATTTGATTTTTCAAAAATATTTCAAATTTTTTCCTCAAATGTAAGAAGTATACATAGTGCCTAAATACTGTATACGTAACTAGCGGCTACGCCCCTAGAGGCCTCTAGGAGTACTTAGGAAGGTGTTGGGGGCTTTTTACCAGTAACTACACTTTCTTTTAATTTTTTTTTTAATTTTAGAGGTCATTTTTTTCTTAGGGTGATTCCCTCCCAGGACCATATATGAGAAGTTACACTGTAAAGGAAAACCATATAAGTCTAGCGGTTAGCGTGATTCTTCGGTACACACACACACACACACAAACAGACAGACATACAGATCCTGTTACTTCATTTATATTACTAGCGGCTACGCCCCTAGAAGACTTTAGGGGCACTTAAGGTAGGAAAGGGAAAAGTCGACCTCATCCCATTTTCAATTTGAGTTTCAAAAGATTGGAAAAAAATATTTTTTTTTGTGGGTGGTGGGTGTAGACACCGTCCCCAAAAATATTTTAAAACCTTCCGAGGACCTATAAGAAGCTTCACTGTAAAGAAGAACAATATCGGTTCAGCGGTTAGCGAGATCCTTTGGGACAGACAAAAAAACGCTTACTACTTTATATAATAGGATAAAGATTAAGACAAGCGTTTAAGTTTCTTAATATGAACCTGTTTTTTGCTTCAAATTAGTCCTGGTTCATTAAACTGTACATACAGACAGACTAACATTTATAGTATAAATGCCTCAAAATTATTATTTGTAAGTTGTAAAATTCTAAGTTGCTTTAAAACAGGGAGGAAGGGAACATTGGGCTGTTTATTATAATAGCGTTTTCTTATTTGCAGGCTCAACAACTTTAGATTGGTTTCTTTATTAAGTTGAGTGACGAAACGTTTCAACCACTTACATAATATACAAAAGGGGTAATTTGTGTATCTTAATTAGATGTGTACAATGTACATCAATTAATTTATTTGCCATTGTCTTATCCTTTTAGATTCCTGAAATGCTTCAAAATTAATATTTGTAAGTTGTAAAATTCCAAGCTGTTTTGAAACCACTTATGTATTATTTAATTTTCTAATATTGGTCATTTAAAAAGCTTGGGTTAGGCTATTTACATTAAAAAGACTTTTTCATAATAAATAAGACACGTTGTCTAAATAATGATTATTTTTTTCTGTCAAATGAAATGGTTTATCCCTTAGTATAACACAAAACTCTACCAAACTATTCCAAACTAGAAGTGTCCTTATGCTTCAACCAATATTTTTTGTTACAGAAGTGTTTATTTTGTTCATCATCATTGAGGATGTATATCATTTTTTCGTCCATTGTTTTATCCCTGAAAATCCCTGGAGATATATAATATTTTAATTTTAAACTATAGATAAAAAAAGGGGACTCTACAAAGTGTTTGAAAACAAGGATGACAACATTCATAAAAGAGAAGCACTGAAACGGTAGGACAAACGGACATTAACTCTTGTATAGTGTCAGAACTGAATAATAATAATATAAATGTATAAGAGCCAAAGCAAAATTGTAAGTAAATTTGTTGAAAAACTGCTTGATTCAGGATAATGTTTATGGACATACTTACATTTTTAGGACTTGATTATAGAGTTGCTTCGCTTATTACATTATACTTTGTTGTCCCAGGAATCAACATACCAAAAATCAGATAAATCGGATGATTATATCACATAAAAATTAGTTGTTAAAAGATTAAAAAATCAACATGTTTAAAATGGACGTACGGACATTTTGGTGATGATTATAGAGTTGCTACGCTTTCTAAATCGTACCTAACTATTAAAGGAATCACCATGCAAAATTTAAAAACGATAGGACAATTCTAACATGCCTAAATTAACGAAAAGAGCTATCCGTTACGGACGGACGTACGGACGGACCGGCCCTAATTATAGAAAAGCTTTGCTTTTAAAAATGAGCTGTGTGACGTCAATAGATCCATCTCTTTTTAATGGGTTTCCTTACCCACTTCTCCTCTCATCTTTCTCTTTTATGACGTCACATGGCTCAGTTTTTCGGACACTTTGTAGAGTATCTAAAAAACTGTTTTCTATTAAATACCGCTCATTTGTCTGTCCGTCTAATGGAGGACAAACCCCTTGTAGTTTTAAGTAGCTTCGCTACTCAAAATTGATATTCTAAACACGTTCACGAAAATGCCTGTAGCCAATAATTTTTCTTACTTGGTGTTGCGTATTTTTATCAAGTATGACAACATCCATTATGGTAAAACTCTGAAATCAACAAGCGATTAGAGAGATTTCTCGCTTAAAATATTGTATCCTGTTGGCCTAGGAATCATTATTTCAAATAAGATAAATATCTCACACAAAAAAACTAACAATGTTTGTTATAACATCATTGGGGATGTACATAAATTTATTGTCAATTGTCTTATCCCTGTAGTATTAGATCCCTGTATAGCTGGACTAATTTAAATAATAAATAAAATGTTTTCCCTTCATGGCTAAAGCTCTATAGCCTTTAATTATGATGCTGTGAGTATTGGTGCAAAAAATATGACGTAACAAAAAAAAATAGCCAATGAGAGGCCACTATAAATTTTACCATTGGTCAATAACGGCCTCTCATTGGCTAATTTTTTTTGTTACGTCATATTTTTTGCACCAATACTCACAGCATCTTTAATTATTTTACTAGAGCGTCGCCGCTACTGCAAGAAGTTGTCATTCTTGTTTAAATCCTAATTTATTTTTGTACCTAAATGCGTTAAAAACAACCAAAAATACGCCTATTTCAAGCAAAGATGAAATATAAAGTATTATAAAGAAAACCCAGGGGTCTTAAAAGATAATACAATGGACGATAAATTGATTTACATCCCAAATGATGATGGACAAAACTACCCCTTCTGTAGATCTAAATTATTGGTTGAAAATTTTGGACACTCAACTTAATAAACCAACTAATCAAAATTCAGTAAAGCCCCAAAAGTTGTAAAGCCAATAAATTTAAAAACGTTGATGTAAAACTCTGGTGAATAGTGAAACCATTTTAACAGCCAGTGGTGTGCACAGGAATTTGCCTTAAAAAAATCTCAGCCATGTGAAATTATATCTTTATATTCCACGATTACTGGAGTTACATCCATTAAGTTCTATAGAATATACGATGCGTGTTTTAAAAGTTGCGTATTGTATAACTTTAACAATTACAGGATACTGGATAGGACAATGAAAGAAAATTTAATGTTCCCTCCAATTTTATAGTATAAGGTATCTAATTTTATTTAAGGGAAGTATTATGTAAAGTAGTTTAGGATTTCGATAACGATTGAGTTCTTCTCCATCTCAGGAAGCGTCACATAGGTCTCGTGATGGTTTTAGGCTATTAAATTTTTAGATTTATTTTTTATATGGTTTTAGGTTATATTATGACCTTCGCTATCACTTCGAGTTTAAAGCCCCTAGATGCTAGGGGTAGAGCTACTACTTTGTTGATAAAAGGACCTTAATCAAGGTAACACCCTCTTTGATTGCACGACCTTTGTCTAGTGCTATTTGTGCATGGTAATGAGTTGTGCCTGTTGCGGGCCGAGACATTCTCCCTTACTCTTACTATTTATGACACGCACCTGACATAGCAGCAGAAGGAACCATTTTTAACGTCTTTAGTTATGCCCCGGTATCGGGCCGAGAGCGAGCGGATGTTCTAAGTGTTACGCCACAAAGTTTTACACAGTTGTCCCCGCCCTCCTTGATAAAAACCAAAGGTCTAGGTTCTAAATTCATAATTTGGCCCCGGGGGCCTAAAAATTACGTAGTTCATGCAAAATAAAAACAACAGACGCTTTAAAAATTCACAAGAATGACAACATCCATAAGTAGCGAAGCACGAAAAAAGTATGGAATGGAAAAACGGACAAAGTGAGTTACACAGCAGATAATCAGTTGACAAAATAAAGAGTAAGAAAATACAAAACTCAAAGAAAATAATGAAACTAATGAGAATGTAGCATGACCGAAAGACAGACGGAAAAAACAATGTATATTATAGATGCGCATAAGTCATAGGAATCTTCCCTGAAATTTTCAGATGTCTATCTTAAAAAGCAGTCGAGAAAATTACATCTGAACACAGTAATAGTGTCTGACTGATTATGACGTAACAAAAAAAATTAGCCAATGAGAGGCCACTATAAATTTTACCATTGGTCAATAACGGCCTCTCATTGGCTAATTTTTTTTGTTACGTCATAATCAGTCAGACACTATTACTGTGTTCTTACATCTCCACTATTGCATTACGGGCTAGGCAACGGACAGACAAAGTGAATTGTAGAGCAGCTTCGCTACTAAAAACCATGATATCTTATTTTTATTTCATTTTTATATCTGCGAAAAGCTATCTATAATACGATGCGATAAATAACTATTATACACTTTTAACGTATACACGCTATTTTTAGAATAGCTACGTGTACAAAAATAACTTAGCCCATGTGAGAACTTAAAAAAGGGGTGATACAAAATATTTATATTAAAAAGGACTATCAGGTATCTAAAGGGATAAGACGTCGGCCGATGAAATAATGTACATCCCTAATAATTATACCCAAAAATTACCCCTTCTGTAGATTACAAATAGTGGTTAAAATGTTCGGACACTCAATTTAATGAAGCAACCAATCATAATTTAAGTCCCAAAAGTTATTAAGCCAACTAATAAGAAAACGTATAAATAAAACTTTGGGGTCTATTGTAATAAACAGCCCAATGTCCCCTCCCTCTCAGAGTACAAATACTATAGAAAAGCTCATGATTTGTCTAAGGCAGGTTTCAAGCTATTTTAAAAAACAAGTTTAATGTTCTGTGGTTATCACTTTATTGAATTTCATTTTAGGAAAAAGAAAAAAAAGGCTTTTATCCCCCCGCAGGGCCTTTAATCTGCGAGGAACTATTTTTTTTGGTCCAAAATAATCCAAATGCGATATTAGGGTAATCGCCTTCTTTTGTTATACTTTTTATGGTAATTTAAAATCATTTTTGAAGAACCTCCTTTTTAATCTTGAAATAAAAGGTAGGGCCAGTTAAAAGTTGATATAATACCCAGGAGGGAGAGGATATTGGACTGTAAATTACACTGGTACCCAAAGTTAATTCGTCAGCTAAACAATTTTGAGTACTTTTATTGAATCATGATTAGTTGATTTCAAACTAGTAAAGTCAAAACTCAATAGTTTTAATATAGATAAGAGGTAATTTTGTATATTACCATTTGAGATTTACATAGAAGTATCGTTCAATGTCTTATCCCTTTAGATCCCTGTTATAATACATACACCAATCTAAATTAGTAAAATTTTTAACATTTTTGGCAGTTTTTTTGTTGTTTTTCGTCAGACATGCCAAAAGGCACCCTGTCAGTCTTTTGTGTTGGTATTATATCAAGATAATTATGTCGTTTTATGTCAGTCATCGTCACTTTTGATTATTAAAGTGACTATGAAATATGCCAATGATGTCTTTAATGTTAAACATGAATTAAATGTCGGTTTAATGACAGTCCTGGCCACTTTTATGTTGACAAATAAAATTACAATGTTAGTAATTTATCGCATAGTATTATAGACATCTTTTCGCAGAAATTAAAATGTAAATTTAATGTGAGCTAACAAAACTGTTGTTAATTTTATGATTTATATTTTAGTGTTCGTGGAAAATTGTCTGTATTACAAAGCTATAAATGATTTAATAATAAGATATTAATTATAGGATTTTTATAATAGTGTTCGTGGAAAATTGTCTGTATTACGATGCAATACATGAATTTTCAGAAGCAATGTTGATTAAAAATTACATATCAGTATAATGTCAGTTATACCCACTTTTATTTAATGTGATATAGTCGACATAAGTTTTATTTAAACAAGGATGACAACATCCATAAAAGCGAAGCACTGAAACGGTAGGACAAACTAGTATAGTGTCAAAACTGAATATCCAGAATATAAATGTATATGAGTCGAAGCAAAACTGTAAGTAAATTTGTTGAAAAACGGCTTGATACAGATACAGTATAATGTTTATGGACATACTTACATTTTAGGACTTGATTATAGAGTTGCTTCGCTTATAATATTGTACTTTGTTGTCCCAGGAATCAATAAACCAAAAATCAGATCAATAGGATAATTAGATCACATAAAAAATTGTTGTTAAAAAAATAGAAAAATCAAAATGTTTAAAATGGACGTACGAACACTTTGGTAATGACTATAGAGTTGCTACGCTTTCTAAATTGTACCTAACTACTACAGTTGTACCATGCAAAGTTTGAAATCGATAGGACAATTCTAACATGCCTACATCAACGAAAAAAGCTTTGAAACAGATTAATATTCGCTGGATTAGAACTTGTTCTAAGCATTACTGAAACAACATGTATAGCATCATATTACAGACAATTTTCCACAAATATTAAAATAAAATCTGTAAAATTAATACTAGTTTTTTTTAGCCCGGTCGTTATAAAACTGGTTTTAATCTTTTTCATTTTAATATCCACGGAAAGCTGTCAATAATACTATGCGATAAATGATTATTCTCGAGTAGCTGCGCTACTAGAAATGAAATTATATGATGAGGCGAGGCATTTTTATTATTTTTATTGTTAGCTTTTTAAAATTTATTACAATACCATGAAAAGCAAACGCTCGAAATGCGTAATAGGCTTTGAGTGTGTATTGTATCAATGGAAATAGTATACGTGGATATATTATCAGTGGAAAATTTGTCTTCAATCTAAGTTGAAACATGGACCTCATTAATTGGTCAGTTCGTGCATACAGAAGGATGAGAGGGGATGGGGTAAAGGAGGTGGATGGTATCGTTATTTTAGCCAGCTACAAGCATAATTTTATTAGAGTACATAAAATTTGGTGAAACATCCAAGTAATAATATATCGATTATTAAATGAGGGAGGGAGTGGACATTGGACTGTAAATAACACTGTCCCAATCATTTGCTTTGTTAAATTTTTTCAGTTAAAGTAGTAAGGTTTTTTATGTAGCTTATATTATATGATAACTAACTGAAATAATTGAGTTTTAGATTTTAGGGAAGCTTCAAATAGGTCCCTAAATGGTTTTAGGCTGTTTTATATTTTTATTTAATAAAAAAACAAAAATAAATAAAGTATAATATATTTTCTTTCATTTGTCAAAACTATTTTCATTTACTACTTGCTGCTATTTGACAATATGATTTTTGTAGATTTTTTTTCATGCAATGGCGCGATTTTATAATATTTTTCTAAACAATATAGAACAATGATTTGCTACTTTTTTGAGAACTAAATTATTTAGAATAGTTTATAATAACCTTTGACTTCAAGTAGGATAATAAAGCAGCTTTTTTAACAAACAAAAAAATGTATACATATATGGTATACATACCAAGGTGGGAGGGATCATTGGGCTTTTTATTAGACTGGTCCCCAAAAATTTCTATAACATTTGTTTTCGTATGCTCAATAACTTTTGGGACCAAAATGAATTTTGATTGGATGGATAGGTAGAGTGTTCAAACGTTGCAACCACTGATTTTAATCTACGGAAGTTTTAATTTTGTTTATTGTATTGGTGAATGTACATCAATTTATCGGCCATTAGATATCTGTATACATATAGTGATGGGTATGGATACAAAGACGTCCAATGGGTGATCAAACACCAAAACTTTTGAAGTTAGGATTTTACTCTTCATAAAAATTCTACCCCTAAACTGTTAAAACGTCTCAAAAAATATTTTGTGCTTTTGCCATGGTTCTAGCCCTTTGTTTAGTTAAACTTTTGAAAATTCAGGCAATCCCCCTCCTCCCCCCCACTTGTAAATAGAAATATGGAGGAAGAGAAGGAAAGAATAAAAAGTAAAATAAGGAAGGGAGAACCGAACAGAGAGCAGCATTACAGATGTAAAAACAGAAAGACAGACATACGTTAGTACTGACAGACACAATCAAGCCGTTTACGAGATCTTAGCGGACAACTGCTTGAAATAGTTTTCTAGAAAACTGTTGATTTAAATAAAAACAAATATCCTTAAAAATATTTTTGGCTTTTAAATCAAAATTGGCCATAAAAAGAATTAGAATTACGCTTTTGGCAATTCTAGTTTTTATTACGTCGATAAGAACTTTTATTTTCATTTTTATTTTTTAAGTACGATGATTTTCATCTGAAGTTCTGCTACATCATTAAAGTAATAGAATAGAGGGGGCATTAGCCAAATGTAATTTCGCCCATATGGCGGAGACTCTGTCCCGATTTTGCATTAGGTCTTTGAAAACAGCTTAAAGCGTCAGAAATATAAACAGAGCCAAGTCCCTATAAAAGAACAGAAAGCATAATTAAAGGGGAGAAGGGAAAGTTCTTTGACCCTTAAACAGATTCAACTGATGAGTATGCAAAGTTTGAACTTCCAGACGAAGGTCGTGCAATTGTGATAAGACGGCAGTATACGGACAAGCCTTTCATAGAGTTGCTATGCTTCGGCTTATCAAATTACAACCCAGCGCTAATCCTATTATCACCATTTCACCCTGCCCCTCCGGGGCCTTGCCGATACCTCACAAGCAGCGGTCAGATTGGACATCTCTGATAGTGGGAGGGGCGCGGCCCCTCTACAACCCCAAGCCCCAGTCACCTGCCTTGCCGCAGCCGGACCTACCCCTTTCTCTGCCATCACCTGCCTACCCCAAGGAGGCAGCCTTCCCTCCTACCTTTGCGCCTGTGGACACAGCCCCCAGCTCAAAGGAACCCATCACCAGCTACCCCTCATAATCTATTGTTATACTTCTATTTGCTATATAAACCTGTATATCTCTTGTAATGAATCAGTTCAAAATATATCCTTTAATCAGTAACTCCTTGTAGTTATTTATTAGTAGAATCTTTAAGGCTTGGGCTCGTTTGAATCGAACTCGCTCAGTAGGGTTGAATTGCTTCACCTTACCACAACTTGGTGTCTGCGTGTTTCAATCGAGCCCTGCTAAAACTAGCCGATTCTACCTCTGGCCGAGGGATTGGACCCTTTTGCAAGTAAGGGGACAGTCAACTGACAACCTTAGAAGCACTCCTGGCCGAGAGATTGGACCCTTTTGCAAGTAAGGGGACAGCCAACTGACATCCAACAAGAATTCAAGAAGCCAACTGACCTGAGAAACGGCCTTTTTAGGCCACTTTTTATCATTTTTTATCATTTTTGAACGCACCACGTAGGTATTTTTACCTACTGCGGGTAAATTTTTGCCTGCTGAACGCACCACACGGCACCCTTAGTGACCGTCCAAGCCGCTTTGCGGATTCATCCTACGCTTGCTGAACGCCTTATCGTCTAGGCCAGCAAAGGTAGGACCCACTACTGGGGCACTTCCGCAAATTTTGCGGGTTTGATAAGTGCCTGACAACCTGATTCTAGGGCTCAAAGGACCAAAGGTCTAGACACAACTGTAGCTGAAAGCCTCGTCCCCGAGCAGTTACACTAGCTGACACTCCTAAAAGCTTGGAGAATGCTAGCATAGTTGTAGTCGCCTCCTGCGAGTATCAACGGACTAAAGGTCCAGGCGCAGCTGTAGCTAAAAGCCTCGTTCCCGAGCAGTTACACTAGCTGACACTCCTAAAAGCAGGGAGAATGCTAGCATAGTTGCAGTCGCCTCCTGCGAGAAACAACCTAGAGGGGAGTCTTGAATAGGAACGACCACATTTGCCGCAATGTTTTGCGATTACGCTTAGGAAGGAGCATATGAACGCATTGTCGGAAGTGTGGGGCACCCTCTGCGGGGTGTAACAACTGTGCTTAGGAAGGAGCATAAGTATTGCATCACAGAGGTGTCCATCATTTGCCACACTGTTGGGTAGTCACGATTGGGGTGATACCGCAGTGTTGGGAGTGTTGTCCACGTACTTTTCCGCAATTACTGTACTGAATTGTACACCACTTAGTACAACATTTGCCACACTGCTGGGTAGCTGCGATAGGGGCACTGCCGTGGTGATTAGAAGTGTTAGCCCATACGATTAGAGCGGGTTCTAACTTGGCACGTGCAGCTGGGAACAAGCCCCAGGGCACGAGTAGGCCAGACCCATGAGACAGAGTGCTGCGTAACTGGTCTTCCCCCACCGAGAATCTACGAGACCAGGCGAGCCTCCAGAGCTGCAGAGAGCAGCGAAATCTAACGGAGAACCGCGGAGAGCGGCGAATTCTAACGGAGAATCGTGTGTTAGACGGCTGAAACATGCCCACTGACTGGCCGAAGCCGGCCAAATAGCTGCGAACTGACAAGGTGTCGGCTGGGACAAGCCCCAGGACACCCAGGCCAAATCTACGAGACGGACAGCTGCGTAGCTGGTCTCCCTGAGAAGGCAATGTGTGGCTGCAAAGCTCCAGCACACAAGTAAGGCCTACCACTGCGACGGATAGCAGAATTCGAACCCAAGGCGCGGCAGGACGGGACATTCCCTGCCGCCACCTCTCTGGATTCGAACCCACGGCGCTGCAGGACGGGACATTCCCTGCCGCCACCTCTCTGGATTCGAACCCACGGCGCTGCAGGACGGGACATTCCCTGCCGCCACCAACTGGATTCGAACCCGCGGAGCTGCAGAACGGGACATTCCCTGCCGCCACCACTCCAGATACGAACCACCGGCGCTAGCAGGACGGGTATTCCCTGCCGCTGCTGCTTCTAAACCCAACTGTGTCGCTGGAACCAGCCCAGGACACAACCTACCGGCGCTTGCAGGACGGGCATTCCCTGCTGCCACCACTTCAAGAATCAGCTTCTAGAGCTCTGTGCCCCCCACCATGGTAAGAGAGGGCATCATAGCTGAACCTGTCAAGTCGCGGTCAGCCAAGTCCAGGACCGGGCCCGTTAAGTCGCGGCCTGAGGCCCCCGGTACCGTGCTCGGCCAGCAAAGTCTGGCTGGCCCCAAGACCAAGCCCACCAAGCCGCGGCTGGTCTCCGCCCAGTCCGAGCCCGTCAAATCACGGCCGGACGCCCCTGGTGCCAGGCCCGTCAAGTCGCGGCTGGCCACCACCGAGCCCAAGCCTGCCAAGTCACAGCCAGATGTTCCCGGTGCTGAGCCCGTCCAATTACGGTCGGCCACCCGTGACGACACGGAACATGAACCAAGCCACAAGGAGCCGCTGCCAGGCCTGAACCCAGACTCATCCCATGTCGGTGAGAGCGGAACCAACCGGGTGGACACGGCCCTCACCGACAGCAAGCTGTCGGCTGTGACCCTTCTACCTGTACCAGACATGGCCGCAGTAGAATCACCAACAGCCTTCCCGGAGACCAATTGCCTCCCAGAAGCCTCCCTGACTAAGGATACTGTCATCAATGGCCAACCGTGTCCTCCCGGATCCATCCCTGAGTGCTCCTACCAAGCCGAGCCCGTCAAGTCGCAGCCGGCTACGCACACCTGGAAGGCCGTGTTCCCCTTGAACAGGCACGCGGCCCCGCTGATCATGGCCAAGCCAGTCACCCTACAGGCCTGCAGCCTCACGATGGTCTCCGTCCAGCTACTTGGCTGCCAGACGAAGGTCGTGCAATTGTGGTAAGACGGCAGTATATGGACAAGACTTTCATAGAGTTGCTATGCTTCGGCTTATCAAATTACAACCCAGCGCTAATCCTATTATCACCATTTCACCCTGCCCCTCCGGGGCCTTGCTGATACCTCACAAGCAGCGGTCAGATTGGACATCTCTGATAGTGGGAGGGGCGCGGCCCCTCTACAACCCCAAGCCCCAGTCACCTGCCTTGCCGCAGCCGGACCTACCCCTTTCTCTGCCATCACCTGCCTACCCCAAGGAGGCAGCCTTCCCTCCTACCTTTGCGCCTGTGGACACAGCCCCCAGCTCAAAGGAACCCACCACCAGCTACCCCTCATAATCTATTGTTATACTTCTATTTTCTATATAAACCTGTATATCTCTTGTAATGAATCAGTTCAAAATATATCCTTTAATCAGTAACTCCTTGTAGTTATTTATTAGTAGAATCTTTAAGGCTAGGGGCTCGTTTGAATCGAACTCGCTCAGTAGGGTTGAACTGCTTCACCTTACCACACAATAAAAGGGTTGGTTGTCTGTTGGGGGTTACCTTATATAATACCCTTGGTGTTTGGACAGAAAAAGAGACATTGCTTCCCTTAGTTATCATTTGTTGATGGACCTGACGTTACAGTGTCATGGGAAGCAGCCTCGCCACTAGGGGAAATATCGTCAATCATTAATCATTAATATAATTTACTAGCGGCTTCGCATCTAGCCCCTAGGGGCTTTGCCCCAAGAGATTTAATCAAACAAATTTTTCGTGTTTTAGATTTTAAAGAAAATTTTTTTTAAATCTATTTTTTTAGGGGGGGCGGTATTTTTCATTTTTTGGGGGGGGTTAGGGGTGTTCCACCCCCCAAGAAAATGCTTATAAACCTTCCCGGGACCTATGAGAAGCTACCCTGTAAAGGAGAACCCGATCGGTTCATCGGTTAGCGAGATCCTTTGCTACAAACAAACAGACAGACAAACAAACAGACAGACATCGTTCTACTTTGTATTATAGATTTGCAAATGCGATTATTAAACACAATGCGAAAGTGAAGGTTCACCATTTAATTCAGGAATTTAATGCATAATTTTCAAGATTAATATTAGCACTCATATATTATACATTTTGTTTAGAATCAGGGACGTCCAAGCTTTTAATTTTTATTTTGTGGGGGGTAGGTAGTATAATGTATATTATAAATATTTAAGGGGGGTAAAATGAGGATTCAAAGATTTTTGGGGATGAACACCCATTTACCAACACCCTTGGACTTATATGGTATGAATACAGAAAAGCACAATTGACAATAAATACATAACATACTTTTCAATTTATCAATTTATATGATTTAAAGTCAGATTGGTAGCCTATAAACATATAAAACTGTCGATTAAAAATTTTATTGGAATAAGTCGACAATAAAGTGATAAACGTTAACATATTATCGACACGCTATGCTGTAATCAAATTACTTCATTGTTCGTTATTTATGTCGTAAAAATGATATTGATAAGAGATTCCTTTTAAAATAATATTGAAATAGTTATTCATCGCATCATATTCTAGACAGCTTTCCGCAGATATTAAAATAAAAAAGTATAGGATCAAAACCAGTTTTGTTAGACCCGAGGTAGGATTATTATTTAATCATTTGGGGGAAAATGTCTGCAATACGATAATAAATGTGATTTTTCAATATGGTTCTAATCCAGCAGATATTAAACAGTTTCAATTACAAAACTTTTGGTCATCAAAATTGAATTGTTTTGCTTAAAAATGCAGTCAAACTACAACAAGCCATTTTACACCAATATAGTTCATTAGATGTTAAAATTATAAGTATGTCCAGAAGTAGCGCTTAATGGACGTTAATTTGATGTAATCCCCAATGATGATCAGCAAAATTAACCCTTCTTTAGATTAGAGTTATTGATTGAAAGAATGGAAACTACTAATTTGAACCACCCCAGCAAATAAAAGTATCCAAAATTTTTAAGTTAATCAAAGGAAGAACGCTATTGTAAATCTTTGGGTTCTAATATGATTTGAAGTCCATAGGCCCCTCCCACCTAAAAAACACCTAATTAATAATATCTTTTTAGAAGCAAAGCTTTTTCTATATTAATTGTCGGTCCGTTCGTATGTCCGTCTGTCCGTCCCGGTTAGCTCTTTTCATCAATTTAGACATGTTGGAATTTTCCTACCGATTTCAAACTTTGCAAACTATAATAATTAATTACCAGTATTTCTATAATCGTTACCAGATAGTCCGTCATATAAAACACTTTTTTGATAACAACTTTTGATATGATGTAATTATCATTTTCATCTGATTTTTGAAATAGTGATTTCTATGACAACAAGGTACAATGTTATAAGCGAGGCATCACTATGATTAAATCCTAAAAATTAAATTATGTCCTTTTACTATATTCAGTACTTACACAATTTTGCACCAAATTTGGATGCTGTGAGTATTGGTGCAAAAAATATGACGTAACAAAAAAAATTAGCCAATGAGAGTCCACTATAAATTTTACCATTGGTCAATAACGGCCTCTCATTGGCTATTTTTTTTGTTACGTAATATTTTTTGCACCAATACTCACAGCATCCCAAATTTGTTTAGACCAAAGAAGATAAAGTATAGAATAGAATCCAGGTAGAAGATTCTGCCTGGCTAGCCTGAAATAAAATTGGAACTTTTGAAAGCCCTAAATGGCTACAAGGCTTGTAGTAAAATCATATGATTTCAGATATTATCGAGAAATGATATGAAAAATAAATGCCTTTTTTGATAGTATACTAAAAGCCATACAGCCAATCATCCAGCCATATTTGTCCTATTCACAATGGATTAAAACCTTATAGTATTAGCAAAACTTTAAACAAAAATTCATCTCAACATGAATTTAGTAAAAAAATTACTTTAAAAATATTTGGTTAAGAAATAATGATCACGGCATTTGTAATAGGGTTGCGCATGAATTTGTTTACAAAAAATCCTTAGCAGCTGATTTTTAATTCTTTCAAGGTCTGAGAGTAAAAGATGTTTATATCCAATTATATATTTTTAAGTATTTTAATTTCAATTATTATCATAAATTATTTTATTAATTGTTGAGTTATACGCAAGTTACGTTTACATTTCGTAATCGAGTGATTACGCAAGTTGCGTCATAAAGTACATTGACAGTGGTGAAATGTAAACAATATTAGATAAACATAAATTTAATTTCTATGCAGAAGAGACATAAAGTTAGAGGAAAAATCTAATACTTTTCGATATATTTTCATTAAAAAGATATTATTTCAGTTTTGTCCCAACTTGACATGTGTACCATTCAAGTTTCATATTATGTTTTTATTGCGCAAGCGCAACTTTTCTTCAATTTTCCCTAAAATATTTGAGGTTTTCATTTCTATTCCTCCTTATTCTATGGTTTAGACTTAGAAATTAAATTTCTGCTTATTAAATTTTAACACTCTACAAGTGTTATTGTTCTTTTATCCTACCGTCTTAGAGCTTCGCTTTTATGGATGTTGTTGTCTACGCTGAAAAAGTTTAGTGGTGTCAGTTACATAAAACGTAACTGGACAAAGTGTCTAAAAAATCAGCCATGTGACGTCAAAAAAATGAGGGATTATCCATCTCTTTTTAAGGGTTTTCTATCACATTTCTCCTCTCTTCTCCCTCATTTTTATGAGGTCACATGGCTGATTTTTAGACACATTGTCCAGTTACCATTTAAAACACTAAAACTTAACGAATCCGCCTTTTCAAAAAAGAAGATAAAATCTAATCGTAATAATTATCTATGAATTATGAGCTAAAAATTTGCTAAGATTATTATACTAAGAAATTCTTCATTTTATTCATGAAATGTTAACAATGTTTGGAAAACAAGTATGCCAACATCCTTAAAAGCAAAGCTTAACCCACGAGCAGGCTAAAAGATTCAAGGTTTTTGAAGATATACATGAAAGCGGTTTGCACAGCCTTAAAGTTACTTGTCTTTACCATTTTTTAGTTGGGCCTGGCACCGTTTGGCCCAAAAACCACATCAACCAACTTCCCAACAACTAGCGGGCGCGTTTTAACTTTAAGCAACTATCGGTAATATACTTTCAAAATAAAACAATTTCTACTCTACTTGAAAATATCTAAAATAGTTAAATTAATTATTTTGTGTTTTGCTAAATTTATTAGTTGACACAAAAAGAAAATCTTAAGAAAGTTTTTACAACATTTTTACTTTTTTCTAATCTTTTTCTTATCTTCTCATAGTACTATATGAAAAAGTCCTATATGAAAAATGCTTTTCTAATAATGATATTAAAGTATCAATTCTAAAGATTCAAAAATATTTTTTTATGGGGAGGGGGAGGGATAGGCAAGTCTTGATTCTCATAGAACATTTTTTTCTATTTGTGATCAAGGGAGAGAAAAAATAACCCCCTAATTAACTCTTTTACCCCTTATAATTAAAAGCATACTTTATACATCGAATTATTGTGAAGATTAATTTATCGTTCATTGTCCTATACCCTGTTTTAGTGATGTTATCTTACTGAAAATTTTGCCAGGGATGGAGGGGACAATATACTAGAAAATGATTCTGCCCCCAAAGTTATAATTTTATCAATGATTTGCTTAATTTTTTCAGGGGTAAGATTGGAAAAAATGTCAGTATCTAAAATTTTCGACCGATTAATCTACAAAAGAGCTCATTTAATAGGTGGGGATTTATTTATCGCCATTGCCTAATCCCTTTTTTCCCTGGCGTTATCTCCTTAAACTTTTTGTGGCAATATTTCATCATGGAAAGGCGAGAAAACGATTCAGTAGCTTTTTAGGGAGCGTAGCAACTACAAACTACGTGTACGACAGAACGTCACTTCACTTCTTTAATCTGCCCGTCAGTAGAATAGCAAATAGCGTAGCAACTCTTAAACTAGACTGTACATTTGTTGTTCATAGTAAGTTGAATTAACACTAAAACCCTAAGGGAGAGGGGGGGGCTATTTATTTGATTTTAATTCAAAGGAAATTTAAAAAGTATAATTTTCTTTTGGTAAATTTCAACTAACCCCTTTTTTTGCCAATTAGCTTAAAACCTTCACTGAACCTATTAAAAACTGAAGCAGCTGAAGTTTCTTTAAAAAGTGGACAAATGTTACAAAGCTTAGCCGAACTATCCAGATTGACGTCATCATATTAGAAGGGATTATGACGTCAATCGGACGTTGGAATATTTGTCTATTTTTTGTGACACTATAAGATGCTTCATAGAAATCTCTTAAAAATTTGTCATGTCATTCTTGGTATCCTAAAAGACATATTTTATTTTTGATATTAAAGATTTTAAACAGGGATCTAAAGGGATAAGACAATGCCCATTAATGATACACAAAATTATCCCTTCTCTAGATTACATTTCTTGACTGAAACGTTTGAGCACTTAACTTAATGTATCAACCAATCAAAGTTCACTAAAGTCCCCAAAGTTGTGAAGCCAACAAAAAAGAAAACTTTGTGGACTAGTGTAATAAACAGTTCATTGTCCTCACTCTCTCTGGATTATATTATATTGATGTTTCGCTACTTATGTACACGGATATACACTTGTCCTTGTTATAATAAGAAATTTCATATGGCACATTCGTATTTATAATCATTTATATGAAATAGAAAAAAAACAAGGATGACAACATAAATTTGAATAAGTAGCGCAGCTAATTAGATAGATAGATAGATAGATATTTATTAATTCCACTAATTATAACAATTATTATATAAGTTCATTACATTGAATAAACAATATCAATAATAAGATAATTAATATAACTAGGAAGATCATGGCACTACATTTGTATAATAGATACTATTGTAGGTTTACCCATGACTTAATTATAATTTTCATGTTACTGATTGTGAGAAGACGGCGGAGGACAAGGCAGGCTGAAGGCTGAGAGTATGTTTATAAGTAATTATTTTATGGACATGTACAAGGGTTACTGTGTAGGTTTTAGTAGCAGATATTGCAGTTATGATCGCTACAGTTTATGAATAGTTTGTATTTATCTATAAAGTGTTTTAGTATTGCTTTTTTAAATTTTTTTCTGTTTTTTATTTGTTTTAATTCTATATTTAGTTCATTCCAGTCTTTGGGAATGGTAAATTTTGTTATAGATGATTTGTTTGCTCCGTTTATTTTCAAGTTCCAAATATTCCTGCGTAGTCTCTCATGTGGAACTTCTTTTTTTATTAAGTTTAGAATTGCAGTTGGTGCGTATTCATAGAAAACGGAGTGTCCTATTAATAGGTTATTGTATGTGATTAGATAATTATTAAAGATTAATGTACATTCATAAAAAGCGTAGAAATTTGTTAATTTGAAGGAATTTTTTTTTATATGGAAAGCTTCCCTAAAATGGAATACTCGATCGGTAAAGTTGTCAGCGAGATCGCCAAGGACAAACAAAAAATGAACTTACTACTTTATGTTAATGTTTGATATGATTGTAGAGCAGCTGCACCTCCAAAAAAAATATATCCCAATTTGGAGCCGACGATTTTTACGCTTGGTTTTTGTCCTAGAATTTTATATAATTTTACAGAGACAGGTTGTTGTATTCTGATAAACTAAACATCCACGTTTACGAAACCAGAGATTTTAAAGGATAGGTTAGTGGATAAACGCAGGGAGGGAGGGGACATTGGGCTGTTTATTACACCAGTACCCAAACTTTTATAATAACGCTTTTTTAATTCGTTGGCTCAACAACATTTGATTGGTTGGATCATTAAGTTGAATGATCAAACCTTTTACCCACTAATTGTAATCTACAGAAGGGGTGGTTTTCTGCATCATCATTGGGGATGTACATCAATTTATTGGCCATTGTCTTTAGATCCATGAGATATACAAGTATCACAAAATTATAATAAACAATATTAAAATATTGCTTTCCGCGAATATAAAAATAAAAGATTATAATTATAATAATGGGAAATTGTCGTCTGCAATAAGATGCTATGCATGATTTTTTAGTTTAGCTGAGAAACTGTTTTAATCCAGCGGATATTAAACGGTTTCAAAATCATATTGGAAAAACAATTTAACAATTTTGCTTATATAAATCATTACCATAAAGTGCCAACTTTGAAAAAATATAAAAACTCAAAACAAAAAATTGGTTATCCTTATTCCTTAGCAATTGTTTATCAGAATATTTGTCCCTGTAACAATAAAATTGTTTTTGTTCTGAAATCTATCATTTTATATGATTTTATAAACTCTTTTTATTAAAAGCGAAGCATTTCTACATGTGGATTTAGTCTGTTCGTCTGTTACGGACAGTTTTGAATGTTTGAATCGTCCTTTGAATTTAAACTTTATATAATGATTCCTGTAATAATAAGGAGCACTTTTAAAAAGTAGCACATCTCCAATTTTTATCATAAATTAAATTTTTTGGCACCAACTAATTAACTGGATTAGAGGATTTACTGTACAATTAGACACACAATTTTAAGTAAAGCATCTCTTATTTTAAAAAAAAACTTTATATTTATGTCTATCCATTTCTTTGATTTCAATTTTCGATTCTTCCCTTTATTTTGTTGACCTTTAAATTTCTATATAAAAAGTGCTCTTTTACCCTTTCATAGAGTTTGAATTGTGAAGCTACTCTTTAATTCTGTATTATCACCAGAATAAGGGTAAGGGTAATATGGCAAGGATCTAATGTTTTTAGACAATGGCCGATAAATTGATGTACATCCCCAATGATGATACACAAAATCACCCCTTCTGTAGATTACAATTAGTAGTTTAAACGTTTGGACACTATACTTAATTAACCAACCAATAAAAATTAAAATAAAGTCCCCAAAGTTTTTGAGCCAAGAATAATAAAACGTCATTATAAAACTTTGAGGACTAGTGTAATAAACAGCCCAATGTCCCCTCCTTCCCTGGTTGTTTAGTTTTATATTACCTATTTTTTTAAAGTAAACAATTGATTTCCAGGGATCCAAAGGGATAAGACAATTGTCGATAAATTGATGTATAATCATACCTAATATTGCCAAACAAAGATTCCCTTTCTGTAACACAATTAGTTGTTGAAACGTTTGGACACTTAAATTCATGATTCAACTAATCTGTATCCAATTAAAGTCCTCAAAAGTTGTTATGCAAACGAATAAAAAACGTTATTAAAAACTTTGGGAACTAGTGTAATAAACAGACCAATGTCCCCTCCCTCCCTGATTGATCTCTCTTTATTTACCAAAGAATCAATTGAATAATACACAAAATGTACATTAAACAAGGATGACAACATCCATAAAAGCGAAGCTCTGAAACGGTAGGACAAACGGACATTAACACTTGTATAATGTCAGAACTGAATAATCAGAATGCGAATGTATAAGAGTCAAAGCAAAATTGTAAGTAAATTCGTTGAAAAACTGCTTGATACAGGATAATGATTATGGACATACTTACATTTTTAGGACTTGATTATAGAGTTGCTTCGCTTATAATATTGTACTTTGTTGTCCCAGGAATCAGTATACCAAAAATCAGACCAATCGGATAATTAGGCCACATACAAATTTGTTGTTAAAAATGTAAAAAAATTAACATGTTTAAAATGGACGTACGGACATTCTGGTAATGATTAAAGAGTTGCTACGCTTTCTAACTCGCACCTAACTATTACAGGAATCACCATGCAAAATTTGAAATAGATAGGACAATTCTAACATGCCTAAATTAACGAAAAAAGCTATTTAAAAAAAGTAAAAAAGTCAACATGTTTTAAATGGACGTACGGACATTTTGGTAATGATTATAGAGTTGCTACGCTTTCTAAATCGTACCTAACTGCTAAAGGAAACACCATGCAAAATTTGAAATCGATAGGACAATTCTAACATGTCTAATTTAACGAAAAAAGCTATCCGTTACGGACGGACGGATGGACGGACGTACGGACGGACCGACCCTAATTATAGAAAAGCTTCGCTTTTAAAAAGTACGTTTTTAAAAATTAGTATAGTGATAAAAATAAATCTTTAATACTTAATGAATCATTTAGATGCATCTTTCGTTTTTAAAAACACGTACGGACAAGCCCTTATTATAGAGTAGCTAAGCTCCAAGAAAAAAAATGCACACTTCATAGTAAAACCAAGGATGACAACATCCATAAAAGCGAAGCACTGAAACAAACAGACATTAACACTTATATAGTGTCAGAACTAAATAATCAGAATATAAATGTATAAGAGTTGAAGCAAAATTGAAAACTGCTTGATACAGGATAATGTTTATGGACATACTTACATTTTTAGGACTTGATTATAGAGTAGCTTCGCTTGAAACATTACACTTTGTTGTCCCAGGAATAAACATACCAAAAATCAGATCAATCGGATGATTAGATCACAAAAAAATTGTTGTTAAAAAGAAAAAAAACCAACATGTTTAAATTGACATACGGACATTCTTGTAATGATTATAGAGTTGCTACGCTTTCTAAATCGTACCTAACTACTAAAGGAATCACCATGCAAAGTTTGAAATCGATAGGACAATTCTAACATGCCTAAATTAACTAAAAAAGCAATTCGTTTGTGACGGACGTACGGACGGACGGACGGACCGACCTAAATTATTGAAAAAGCTTCGCTTTTAAAAAAGTGCTCTAGATTTCATTGTCTCGCTGTGTGTGTTTTTCTACACGGATTCATAGGGATATATCATCAACAGTCTCTCTTTGAGTTTTTTTAGGACAAACAAACATTAACACTTGTAGAGTTTCAGAACTGAATAAGCAAAATATAAATGTATAAGTCTTAACAAAATTTTAAGTAAATTAGTTGCAAAACTGCTTGAATACTGGATACTGATAAAACAAATGTGGTCAGGAA
>NC_137273.1:17427199-17587199 GCF_053477335.1 Acartia tonsa
AATTAGAATACTTTAATTTGGATATTATTAAAAAAAACCAAAAAAATTATTTAAAAAACCAAATAAACCTGGTTTTTATTAATAAAAACCAATAAAAACCGGTTTAAACCAAATAAACCACACTGGTTTGATCTTTTTTAAAAAAACCTGTTTTTTTCCCATCTCTGCCTAAAACCTGCTTAAAAGGCAGTCTGGCCGTCATAGTTGTTTTCTTTAAAAGACGGGAAATTTAATTTTGATATCTATAACTGAAAAAATTTTGAAAATCGGACCATAAACACTGAAGATATGGAGAAAAATGTGAAAAATATAAAAAATAGCCTAAAACCTGCAAAAAAAAAGGCAGTCTGGCCTTCATGGTTGTATCTTTAAACGACGGGAAATTTAATTTTGATATCTATAACTGAAAAAATTTTGAAAATCGGACCATAAACACTGAAGATATGGAGAAAAATGTGAAAAATATAAAAATAGCCTAAAACCTGCTAAAAATCGGTCCGACCGCCAATGATGTTTTATAGACAATTGTGCTCCTTAATAATGGAAATGTTGTCAAAAAATTTCAGCATTCTATCTTTTATAGGAGCTGAGTAAATCCCATTTCCCCCATAGCGTTACGGACTGACGGACGGACAAAGTGAATTATAGAGTAGCTTCGCTACTAAAAATTGACATTTTTCCAATTGCATTGGGATTGGACAAAGTGTATTATAGAGTAGCTTCGCTAATAAATAATAATGTATGCACTTGAAGAAACTGAGGTTGGCAATCCGCCGAATTTTCGGGTCAGATTAGGATTCTTACAAAAATCCGCCAAAAAATATACCGGATTGGCGGATTCCGTCGAATGAGGATTCCTGTTTTTTTTGCGGATTGTGGATACCAGCAATATTTTTTAAGGTCTTTCTATAATTTTTTTAGCCCCTTCAGCGGACATTTTCTAACCCTTACTAAACCAAAACTAAATAAGCATGAAAAGCTACTGTGAAAATAAAATAGTAAAAACAAACTATGGATGCTACCCACCATTTTACTTGTAATTAAAAACCAATAAGATACTTTTTTGGATTTTGTCTGCAACATTTTAAACAAAAAAATGTTAAGTGCTACAAAAGTCATAAAAAAATACAATTAAAATTGCGGATTCGGATTCTGGGTCTAAGACGGATTGCGGATTCGGATTGCCAACCATACTTGAAACACTTACCGTCATTATTGTAGAAATTATTTCCTCCACGATTCATTTTCACGTGTCTAGTCTTTAATTTGACTTATAACATAACTTGAATCTGAAAGATATTACAATATTACTGGCACAGGGGTTCATTATCACAGAGAATTTGGTTATGTGGTCAGGTACTCTTAAAAAGGTCAGTCAGTACAAGTACTAGATTATTTAGATTATGTCGTCAACACAAAGAAAGGCAAATTTTTCGACAGCTATAAAAGTAGCTAGCAGCACTGGATTAATAAAGAAAAAATTCCGGCTACACAAGTTCTACAAAAAAAAAACTGCATACAGCAGTGCACAAAAATAAAACTACAATTTTTGTGTACCTTTTTTTTAGTGAGAATAGACCAAAAAAAGTAGGAGAAAAACTATTTTCGTATTCCCGACTTAATAAAAAAAATTTTCTAGTTACATATCACAGCAAATTTAGAAGAAATTAAGTCAAATAAGTTCTATAATAGAACAATAACAATTATAGGTACATAATAAAACTAAGGAGTTAATTAATACAACTAATTTTCACAAATTATGACTAAATTACAATAATTAAAAATGTTTCAGAGATCACTGGAATTTTGTAATAGTTGAGTAATATTTTATAGATAAAAGGTCACGATTTATCAATCAAGGTTTTTATTCTTCTGTGTCCATTTCATGACTATATCTGTGGTTGGGACAGCTGTCGTTTTTCTTTCCAAATGCTTTTATGGTGATGCGCACTCCTGTCATAATAACTTTATTTACAAATATGTGAACAATAAAATTTACTTTATGTGATGAAAGGGAGGGGACGGCTGTGACACTTTTTAAAACCAAAACTACAAAAATTTAACTTGAAAAAGAGTTACAGGACTGAAATTTGGAATGACAGTCGCTTTAAAGATGTACAATGTGTAACTGTGAAGAAAAGTTAGTGAAACCGCTGCTACCCGCCAAAAAAAAAAACAATTCGGCGATAGCGGCGGTTCCGCCTCCATTTCTTCACAGTTCCACATTGCACCTCTTTAAAGCAACTGCCATACCAATTTCCTCTTTTTTTTAGTTGAAATCCTTTGACTTCTAGTTTTGGTTTCAAAAAGTGTCACAACCGCCTCCCCCCTTTTGTCATCTTGAGATTGATGAGGTGTATGAGCAATACATCTTAGCCGTATATTAATTAAAAAATAATCTTCATGGAAAAATTATCTACCTTAAGAAGAATTTGAAGGTTTACTACTTGTGTAGTTTAATACTCTTTCCAGTATGGCTTCGAAACCGATAGATATCCGGTGGATTAGAACCGGTTTTTAGCTATAATAAAAAATAATGTATATCATCGTATTACAATAAATTTTTTCCCAAATATCAAAATAAAAATTATAAAATTAATACCAGTTTTGTTAACCCAGGCCTTTGGACCCTCGGGACTAACAAAACTGTTTAAATCTTCTAAATTTAATTTTAATATCCGCGGAAAGCTGTCTATAATACGAAGAGATGAATAAATATTATGAATTTTTGAAAAGTAAAGTTTTCCTAGTCTAGTGAGGATTGATTTGAGGTGCTGTCTTGAGTCCTTGCTCAGCTGGTCATCCTCTTCATCCTCCAGTCCTATCACATCGCTCAACTCTCTAAGAAAGAATGACAAAGAATAAATTGCCGTTTCTCGCGGTCATGCGTCATGTTGGAAGGGTGACACAAATTTCAGATCTTACTTTTCGCTTTTGATTTAATATTTTTCTCTAAAAGATAAAAGCAATGCTTGCAAGATTATTGAATTCGCTATAATATACATTTTTCTTAATTCGCGAAATCTAGTCACCCTTCCAGCATGACGCCTGACCACGTACGACTGGCATTTTAATACTAGTCAGTAGTCAGTTTACTGAGAATATGAAAGATGATGGTGAAATCCGAAAGGAAGCTATCAACTTGATGACAGGACCAATAAGTTCTAAGCAAAGCTGTAAGATAGGAACCTGGAATGTTAGAACAATGTATGAGTCAACTAAAACAGCCCAAATAGTTAAAGAAATGACAAGTTACAATATTGGAATACTTGGAATTGCAGAATGTAGATGGACAGGACAAGGACAAACCACAACCAAAGATGGCCACCTAATACTTTATTCTGGTCATGAAAGCCAACACATGTATGGTGTTGCTATAATTGTTCAAAAACGACATGTCAATTCACTAATAGACTGGAAACCTATATCAGACAGAATAATTAAGGCTAGATTCCAATCAAGGCACTGCAAGTTGACCCTTATCCAATGCTATGCCCCAACAAATGACAAAAGTGAAGAAGTAAAACAAGAGTTTTATGATCAACTGCAATCAATCAGAAACTCAGTACCCAAACATGACATGTGTCTAGTTTTTGGAGATATGAATGCTAAAGTAGGAACTGACAGGACTGGAGTGGAAAATGCAATGGGACACTTTGGCATAGGTACAAGAAATGAAAATGGAGAACTTTTACTTGAATTCTGTTTAAATAATGATATGGTCGTAGGAGGTACATTATTCCAACACAAAAACATTCACAAATATACCTGGACAACACCTGATGGACAAACAAGAAACATGATTGACCATTTTATGATCAATAGAAAATGGGTCAAGTCAATGCAAGACTGTAGGAGCTTTAGAGGAGCCGACATATTCAGTGACCATGAACTAGTTGTCAGTAAGATTAAATTAAAGCTGAAGCGTACTGGCCATGATAAAAAGAGTGAGATTGGTAGACAATATGATTCTTCAAGATTAAAGGACCCAGTGATAAAGAATGAATTTGTCTTAAATCTCAGAAATAGATTTCAAGTCTTAGAGGACCTAAATGACGAGACTGAGATCACATGGACTTCAATTAAAGAAAACTTTCAATCTACTGCTAAGGAAATCCTAGGACACAAGAAACCAGAGAAAAAGGACTGGATCTCTGAAGAGACACGGAACAAAATAGAAGAGAGAAAGAAGCTTAAAAACAAAATTCATAATGCTCAACATTTGGCTGACATGGGCAATTTAAGAGCTGAATATACTGCTAAAGACAAAGAAGTCAAAAAGCGCACAAGGAAAGACAAGAGAGATTACATTGACAATATGGCTGAAAAGGCCCAGAGAGCAGCTGACTTCGGTAACATGAAAACAGTATACAACATAACCAAGCAATTAAGTGGCAAATATAACAAAAAGAGTGGTGAAACTATCAAGGCTAAAGATGGTAAATTACTCACTACAGAAAAAGAAGTTGCTGAAAGGTGGAAATCGCATTTTGAAGAAGTGTTGAACAGACCTGAACCTGAAATTACTGCAGAACCAGAACCAGGACATGAAATAGACATAGACACAAGACCACCAACTATTCAAGAAGTTAAAGCTGCTATACATAGTCTAAAGAATGACAAAGCACCTGGACCTGACTTGATAACTGCCGAAATGCTTAAGGCAGACATAGATCTTTCTGCTAGGACTCTGACTGATCTCTTTGATAAAATTTGGAGACAAGAAAAGATACCAACTGACTGGTCTAAAGGAATAATCATAAAACTACCTAAGAAGGGAGATTTGAACAATTGTGATAATTGGAGAGGAATTATGCTGCTTTCTATCCCAAGCAAGGTCCTATGTAAAGTTATTTTAAACAGAATTGATGAGAAAATTGACAATAAACTAAGAGAAGAACAAGCTGGATTCCGTGCTGGAAGAGGCTGTGTTGACCAAATTTTCACCCTTAGGACAGTTATTGAACAATGTGTTGAATTTAACAAGCCACTCCATGTAAATTTTGTTTATTTCTCTAAGGCCTTTGACTCCATACACAGACAAACACTCTGGAAAATACTAAGAAGTTATGGTATACCTGAAAAGATGATAATTATGATAACTAAATTTTATGACAACTTCCAAGCCTGTGTTTCAGTTGGAAACAATAAGACATCTGATTTCTTTCAAATAAGCACTGGAGTTAGACAGGGATGCATTTTATCACCTATTCTATTTATATTGGTCATTGACTGGGTGATGAAGAAAACCACAGAGGACAAAAAACGTGGTCTCCAGCTGGGCATACTAGGACACCTAGAAGATCTGGACTTTGCTGATGACCTGGCACTGATTTCAGAAACAATTAAACATCTACAAGCTAAGACAGATAGACTAGTCAAATACGCAGGACAAGTCGGGCTCCTTGTTAATGTCAAGAAGACTGAAATTATGAATATACCTACAAACCCTGATCAAACTATAACAATAAATGGTGAACAATTGAAACAAAGCAACAAATTCACCTATTTGGGGAGTGTTATCAGCAGTGAAAATGGCTCAAAAGCTGATATTAAAACCAGGATTGATAAGGCTAGGGTTGCTTTCAACAGTCTACACCACGTTTGGAATTCAAAGAAACTTGCTCTGAAAACAAAAATCAGACTTTACAACAGTAATGTGAAATCAGTTCTTCTTTATGGAGCTGAATGCTGGAGAACTGTGAAAACTGAAACAAATCAACTTAATGCATTTCACAATAGCTGCCTAAGAAGAATTTGCAAAATATTCTGGCCAAACAAAATATCTAACATTGAGCTGTATGCTAAGACCAAGTGCAATAGTATTGAAGCAGAAGTGAAATTTAAAAGACTAAGGTGGCTAGGACATGTGCTTAGAATGGAACAAAATAGGTTTCCAAAAAAGTGCTTAAAATGGAACCCCACCACTGGTAAACGTAAACGGGGACAACCAAAAATGACCTGGAGGCGGAGCACTGAAAAGGACCTCTTTAATTTGGAATTAACATGGGGAGAAGCTGAAGCACTTGCCAAAAAAAGGAATTCATGGAGGAGCAGGGTGGCCATATTCTCTGGACTCCACAGTCCAAAAGAGAGACGCGCCTGAACAGTAGTCATCCTAAAAAGGATGGCAACATCCATCAGTATTGGAGCACAAAAAATCATGAATGGACATGGACAAACGGACAAAGTGAATTATGTAGTAAATTTTCATTGTTCAGTTTTCATAAAAAAGCAGGGGTGTATTATATTCTGCGCAAGGTTCATTTTTTACCTTGTTGCAAATTTTTTTATTTCTTTTCCCTCCCAGTTTTTTTTTCCAGCAAGGAAAGGGAAAGAATGAAAAAATATTTTCAGAGCTCTTTATTTTATTCATATTATCCCCCCTCCCACATATTCTTGTAGTTTTTTTTCACCAAGGAGATGAGAAAAATGGAAAAAATATTTTCAGTTTTTTTCCCCCAACCACATATTATATTTTATTCCCCCTCCCCCCATTTAGCACTGAGCAGGGTCAATCATGCAGAATATACACCCCTGACCAAGGATGAAAGCAACCATTAGTATTGGAGCAGAATAAAATCATAAATGGACAAACGGACAAAGTGAATTATTTAGCAGATTTTCGTTTTTAAGTTTTCATAAGAATAAGAGGGAATAACATGAGGTGAATCATAATAATCTGGAAGCCTTTATAAACATAAGTATTCATTTATATTAAAGCATAGCATGACTGACAAACCGACGAACAAAGTTTACTGAATGGTCTTTGGTTCAGAAAATCTTCACGAAAAAATATCATCTATAGAAATGGATATAAAATTCGGGGATATTAGACAGAGGAAATTGTGTCGGGATGTAGGTTGCTACTTTAATCCTCATTTATTGGCCAGTTCGTTCCTCTAAAGAAGGAGAAAAGAGGATGGGGTAGAGTGTGAATGGGGGGTATCGTTATATTAGATAGTTTGAAGTAGCATATTTTCAGTGTATTATGCATAAATCTCCCGCATTATCCACGTATTTTAAATCCATTTAACTAACATCAATTCATGAAAATTTTTAGTGTAGAATCCATATCATCAAAATTTTGTTTATTGAACCTAATTAACCAAATAAAAGTTTTAGAACAGCTATTTATCAAAAGAAAATATATTTTAACATATAAGAAGATTTTTACCTTGTCAAAGCTTTCCAAACTGCTTTCAGTAAGAATTGATTAGCACTTTGAGGAATATGGCAGAGCAATTCATCTAGCCGTGTAAACACAGGTTCCAGGCTACGTTTAAACCTAAAAAATATTCTGCTTTACAAGTAGTTAAATGTGTGTCCACTATTTACTTTGTCCATTAAAACTACTAAAATTTAAATACCTGTTGCAATATTAAAAAAGTTATCGGTGAAGTTTTTTTTATTAATTTTTACTAGAGACTAATATTTTGATAATTTGTGAGAGATACTGCGAAATCTGCCATAGCCAATTCTAATTGATGGGGTGGGGGATTTCGGAGATTATATATTAATTATGGTTGGCAATCGGAACTCCGGAATCCGTTATTTTAATAGCGGATTCGGATTGTTAATTGTTAGCGTCTTTATTTTTTTTGGTCCGAATATATATTTTAATTTTCTTAACAAAGTCATAATGGCCGCTGTAGGGTCTAGAAATAGAAGAAAAGCTACTAAGAAAAATGAATAAACGCCGTTTTAGATTCTTCCCAGTACCCTGTAAAATTTAATCCCTTACTTTATTTTTAAAAAGGCCTTTTAAAAATTGTTAGAATCTGGAATCGTCAAAAAATAAGAATCAGTGATCTACGGATTAACCCGTTTCATTTTTGAGCGGATTTTTGTAAGAATAAGAATCCGGTCCAAAAATTGGGACAGAATTCCAACCCTAATATTAATATTAGCTTTTCGTATATCATAACCTAGACTGCATCATGAAGAGTCCCATGAAGATATCTCCAACAGACCGAAATGTTGTTTCTTCTATTTGTTTGCCATTCTGAGTTACATACAGAAGGTTTTGGTCCACTACAAACATCAGATACACCTTCGTTATCTACAAAAACATTTCATATATTAAATATTGTACTCTATTACTAGTTATAGTGAAAAATGAGCGGTTGGGGTCAGAGAAAAGGGAATGATATTCTGACAAACAATTCTAAAGGAAAATTTCCCCACAACCCCCTCTCCCTTTTCCTCCCCCTTCTTACCCACCCCTCTTCAGTTACATAAAAAAATATACCTACCCCTACAATACTTTCAAAGGTTTCGTAATTTTTAAAGAATTGATTGTTAGAATAGCTAGGCCTGGGTTGGAATGGGTTGTTGGCACATAAAGTGAAAAAACGTAAAATCAAAGGCTTGGCTGTTTATAAGGAAAAAAAGAGTAGAGCCAGTAAACGTATTGCATTAAAGGAAGTTTTTTAAGAGAGGGGGTCAATCTTTATGAAAATGAAACAGGCTTTTCTGTAGTTAAGGATCTAACTAAACGCTGAAAAGGTATGGTTATCCCTTAAAGTGAAGCTTCTAATAGGTATCATAAGAATATTTATTTTTTGGAGATGTAAGGGTATATCCCCTCTCCCAAAGAATACACACTCCAAATTTTTTAAAAATAATTCTTTTTAAACCTAAAATTTATAGTTGATGGTCGACTACCTTAGGTGTCCCTTGAGGCCACTAGGAGATATAAGAAAAACAATAGAGGGAGAAGGGGTAGAAGAAAGCAATTTGCTAGCAGACGAAACAAGGTCCCCAACATGGGGATTCAGGTAGTTGTTATAGTTATAGTTATGATTATACATCTATGCATATTTGTAGGTTTATTACTAGGAGTGTATCCTCTAGAAATTCATATATATACCACTTACTTGTGGACCAGCAAGAAGTAGGAAGCTGGCCTTGTTTTCTGGCAGCCATTGGTCAGGCTCAATAAAGATGAACATGATAACTCTGACAATCATTTCTCTGTACTTGGGCATCCTGGATAGAGCCAATACGGATTTCACCAACGCGTCATATCTAAATTAGCAATAAATGTCAAAGTGGCTACGTAGACCAATAGAAAAATAGCCTAAAACCAACCTTGGACTTCAATTTTAAAATAAAATAGCTTAAAATCATGTAAGGACACGTGAATAGATTTCATATAATGGAGAGCTCAATCGGTTTTGGGGTTAACGAAAAATAAAGCATGTATAAATGTATTATTGCAACAAAATAATATAGGGGTGAAGCCATACGTTAAAGGGGAGGGGGAAATGTGGTAACTCGAAACATGACATCCCAGCCGCCGTTTTTTTCCAAATATTTTTTACTGACCAACCTAAAAAGATTTTGTTTCAATATCTTCAAAAGCACAGGAGAAGTACTTTTTTGAGCAGTGGCGGTGAACGGCGGGAGCGGCGGTCCCGCCGCTGTTTTTATTTTAAAGATACCAAAACTTGGGGCAACTGTTGACACAACCAAAGAAATTTTACCCAATCATTATATCTCTAAAACTAAAGGATTAGCACCCAAAATAAAATTGCTGGTATGTCGTGTTACGGGTCACCACCCCCCCCCCCCCACACCCCCTCCTTTTTCACTTTACAATACCTGAAAGTTGCCACCCGTACACAGGCAGGAACTGCTTCCACACTGTCCTGCCACTGCAGATTAGCGCATTCAGATTTTTTAAATGGAGCAGTGGCCACTAACAACAACTTGCTGATACAGCTGCAATCACCGTAAGGTGCAAATACTGATACAAAAGCATATTCTATTATAATGTAAGGTTAAGTTTGAAGAAAAATAATTAACCTAGTAAATCTAATTGGGGTATATTTTCTAGGCAAGCATTTGTGTCGAAGATTAAACCGACGTATTGCCTGTTTGCCATGGTGAAAGCTTAACTTTATTGTCTCTGCTTATTAGGGATAATTCATAGCGTCCCCTTAGGTTTTGAATAGTCAATTATAAAAATAAGAAAATTCAAATAATTTTCATTTAAACAAAAAAAATGAATATGCTTTCCTTGAAGCATCAATTTGAGCCACACTTTACGGTCAACTTTAACAGAACTTGGAGGGAAGAAAACAGAATGAAGAAAATTACGAAGGTTTTTCTCTCTCTCCAGATCATCTAAATTTTTGTATTTGCTTATAAAATGTGATGTATAATGTATTATTTGCTTGATAAACTATAACAAAGAGAGGGGGCGGAAGTGACACTTTTTTGAAACCAAAACTAAAAGTTAAAGGAACTCAACTAAATAAATAGTTACAGCTCTGAGATTTGGCATGGCATTTAAATATTAACAATATGGAACTGTGAAAGAACGGCGGTGGAACCGCATCATCATACTTCTAGTAAAACCACACTTCTCTTTCCTGCATTAGCAGCCTTCCACTTTCCTGTCGTTCCTTATATTAGAATTTTTTTAATATTAACATATTTGAAATATTACAAGTGTCAATAAAAGGGAAATTTTTATGAAAAAAAGTTTTTCTCAGATGATTGAAAATTGTCTAATTTGGCGAGAACAGGCAAAAATAAATTCGGCGATTTTCGGCGGTAGCAGCGGTTCCAACGCCGTTTCATCACAGTTCCATATAGTACCTCTTTAAGGAAGCTGCCACGTCAAATCTCAGAGCTGTAACTCTTTATTTAGTTGAGTTTCTTTGACTTTTAGTTTTGGTTTCAAAAATGTCACTTCCGCTCCCCCCCCCCCCTTTAAAAAAGTTAACCTACAATAAAGAATATAAGAACCTAATTACTGTTATATTCGAAAACTAATATTGTTATGTAATCTTAATACAACCGATCGAAAGTTAAGAAAAAAAACAACAACTAAGGGTCAACAAAGGTTCTAAAAAAGAATTGACTACCTCCAAACGTGTAGTCATCTGCAGTAATACGCACAACTTCATCCATAACAGTTCCAATATTTAGCTCCAGTCCATTTTCACGGATTGCATAAGATTGTGTCACAGGAGCACGTACGAATGTATTCAAGGCGTATAGACATTCGCCCTCAAACCATCCCAATACAAACATGTGCAGGAACAGAGCGAACATCTCACAAATCTCCTTGTTTGACTGTTGTGGTATCAGCATGAATTTGTTGACAATCTGCAGCATTATTTGCATACGGTCTTTGGTAGATTTTAGCATGGTGACCCGCTTAAGCATTATGCCAAGTTCTTTGAAGTTTTTCCTCCCATCTACAGGAGATGTTAGTTGGTAATATTTGAACACAGAAATATCACCCTGTATATTGAATTCCACCTAAATAATTAGCGAAACAGATTATCAGATGTATAAATATTCGTTTGAATATAACTAAACATTAATTTTGTTGTATTTTGTTTTTAGAATGTACATTTGAAAATTAAATATTAATAAGATCTATTAGGTATTAAACGTTGCGTTGTTTATTTATACATTACTTAGTAGGTATTTGTCTTGTTCTGTGACTAACACTTAATTTGAAAAAAAAAATATTTTGATCCTCCTACTGTATTTTACTATGCTGACTGAAATAAAAATTAAATAAAATTGTTTTATATTTGTAGGTGTGTTATTACTGTATTATAATCTACTATTATTTTTACTGGTAAATTTTGTTGGCGTGTTACCTTATTTGCCTTTGCCAAATACAGCTGGGCTTGACTAGTGGAAGCCACATTTCCCTTAAACTGAGTAAAGCTGTACAAGACTTGCTTAAGCTTTGCCTCTTCTAGCAAGTATTTAACGATGGAATATGAAAAAGTTCTGGCAGTCAACGACAAATTTCCAAGAGATGTCAGGTCGAGATGGCGGTAGATGTGGAATAGATGTTGAGGAGATAGTGTGTTCAGATTTTCTTCTAAAAAAGATAGTTACTAATTTATTAGTTTATATCAGGGTTTCGGATCCGGATCTGGATCCGGATCCGGATCCGCAAGGATCCGCATATTTTTGAGTCCAAGGATCCGGATCCGGATCCTTAGACTCCAAAAAATGCGGAAAAAATGGAAAAATCTACCTAAATTTATATAAAATCTCAGACATTCTCTTGATGAGAGCCAATCTTTAAGGTTTAGGTTCAGACTTGAAAATTAAAAGTATTTTTGACTTCGAATTAAACTTTAAAGAATAAAATTTTTTTGAAAAATTTGGTGATTTTATTTTTATTGTCAAAGATCCGGATCCGGATCCAGTAGGATCCGGATCCGCATCCGGATCCGGATCCGGATCCGCACTGACCAAATTTTGAGGATCCGGATCCGGATCCGCATAAAATCAATGCGGATCCGAAACCCTGGTTTATATAATATCATATTAAACAAAAGTATAAGTGGTCTAATAATACAATAAAATTCTAATATAAATTGAGTTAACTAACTAATATGGTAATTCTTGCTCATTTGTAACTTTTAGAAGGACGGGAAATTTGAAGAAATAGTACTGTTGCATATAATTGTTTACTTACTGATGCGTATAATAAAACAGTAATGGGTAAGAATGACATTTAGATATTTCATTCCAATTGATCACCTTAGACGTACTTATGGTTAATTGAATATATATATGATTTTGTGGCTTTCCAAGACGTTTTTAAGGAACGGGATCTTTACTTTCCATACCCCTTTCTTACAACATAACTGTAAATAGTAGATACCTAATCTAAGGGAGTTTATTTTCTGAAGACTCTTAAAATCTGCCACTTTCCACCAGTAGCCTCCTCCTTCGCCACCTGCATGCTGTCTACTCGACATCTGAAATTAATATTTCCTTAGTTCAGCTTATTTCCATGGAGGGAAGGGACATTGGACTATAAATTACACATTAATGAATAGTTTAATAAAAATGCTTCTCAAATTCTCTGCGATATTTTTTAACCAATATTGAATGGATGGTTAAAAATTATATGTTCAAACATTAATTTAAAACTTATGAAGGCAATCCGAATCCGGAATCCGCCCAATTTTGGAATCCAGAATCCGTTTTTTATATAGCGGATTTGGATTCTTAATTTTTAGGCTAAAGTTAGCGTCTTGAGTTTTTCTTTCAACCCCCACTCTTTGAAGGCAAAGATCACCACAACCCCCCCCCCCCCCCATCTCTCCCCACATACACCACTAAGTGGAGAGATCAGGATTCTTCCCAGTACTCGATCCCGGTATACTTCAACTCTTAATTTAGCCTTTTAAAATATTACAAAAATCCGGATCAAATCCAGAATCCGTCCAAAAAATAAGCATCAGGAATCCGCGAAAAATCCGTTTTATTTTAGGACGGATTCTTGTAAGAATCCGAATCCGGTCCAAAAAATAGACGGATTGCCAACCCTACTAAAAATATTTGTAATCATTAATAAGGATATACATCAATTTTACGTTCATATTCTTATCCATATGCGGAATAAAATCAAAAATGACAGATTCTAACATTTGAAATGGACTATCATTCATAAATTGTTACTTAATTTACACATAACAATCATAATAAAAATTAAAACATTGAATCATTCACGCATTGGAAATTAATGTAAATAAACAATCAAAATAATGGACGCGGCATAATTTCGCAAATTCATAATGGCTTTTAGTAAAATAAGGGTTTTAGAGAATTATTAATTTTGATGCCTCATATCTAAAAAAAATCAAATATTTTCCTTACTCTTGAAAAAAAAGTATTTATATAAAAAAAAAATATTTTTACCGCCGGTTTTTAGAGCAATTTTATATTTATATTTAATAAATTTTACAAAAAGCCTATTTTTTCGAGGTTTCGTGATACACTTCCTGCTCAAGTAGCCAACTGTAACATAATGAAATTCCTTTTTTGCTGTTTTAAAGATCTAAATTAGCATTTTTCAATTAAATTAGCTCTGTTTTTAGCTGAAATATTTTAAAACTAGAAATTGAAACAACAAAAATGCGCGAATTTTAATTTTGTTCAAAAATGAAGATAAATGTGAAAAATAATTTTCCTAAATTCGGGAACGCTGTTGATCAGCTGATCGACTTGGCGGAAGCTGGAGTTGCCGCCATGTTTGTGTGTAGTGCAGACACTTCTCTCTGCCTCGCAATATAGCACAGCCTCCATGCGCTAGTTATTAATATTATACCACACACACTTTCAATTTAATTTATTTTATATGATTTTAATTATTTATTGACAACTGAAATGTATTGTTCTTGTTCAATTGTGAATTTTAGTTAATACTCTCAATCATAGTTTGTATTGTATCATAAGTTTTTATCTGGAATAATCCTGTTAAAGCAAATTAGTTCTATTTCTAAAGTTTTCCAATAATTTCATTAGTCTTATCGATAGGAATCCATCTTCAATCGATAAAATTTGATTCTAATATGTGACATTTGGTAATATCTAAGTTGTTATTATTGGCCACCTTTTATTGATTTTAATACAAGAATTGGTTTCAGACTTAACTCTATATCAACTACCTAATTTACAATGGCCCCTCCTTCATTTTCCGACATCGGCAAGCAGTCCCGCGATGTTTTTGGCAAGGTAATTATTATTTACTCTTCCCTAATTCTTAATGGAACTTTGATAATTAAAGATGGTTTGGAACATTTGATTTTTAACTTTAGTACTCTCTATTTCCTGGTATTTTTCATCAGAAGATACTTTGTATCATGTACGTATGTGTTGCATTAAAAATATCGTATGTCTATGCTTTCCAACAAATGCTTTATTTTGATATTTGTAATCGCCTAAATTATTGTCTCCTTCAATTATTTGGTCTACTATTATTTATTAAATTAAGTATATAGCGAATCTGTATTTAATATGGAAGTTAAGTGTAATAAAACGATCTTAACTATCACATTTCGACATTATCCCCAAATACCATCCGTGAACTAATGTAAAGCTTCCCTAAAATAGAGAACTCGTTCGATGTAGTATTTAATCGAACTAAAGTTTTGACAATAGGGCCTTCCTATTTTACATATTTGTTTATGACGGTACGTCCGGGGTTTTCATTCTATTTATGACTTTGAATGCATTGGAGGTTTAATATTATATAAAAGTCCGATTTGACGCCTCTTAAAACAACGTGTCGGACCCGTTATAATTTTTAATGTTTTTACACAGGTCTCCTTAGCAAAACCTTAGATTTAAAAAAATCTCGAAAGAAACGGACAGCAGGGCCTTCAAATAGGGTACAGTGGTGGTCAGAATCCGTTAAAGATTAAATCTTAGCTGCTCCTTCTTGCCAGATATTGCAATTTGAAGTTTTGTGGTAAAAATGCCTAAAATTACAAGAATTCCAAGGATATATGCATAAGTGAACACCTTAATTCATCAAATAAAAAGGGCGAGTTTAACATTTGAGGAGTTTAGATATCTCTTCATTTGTAAACTACACACTTCATCCCCATTTAGAACAATTTTTACCACTATAAGTGATGTTTTTAACTTCAATAAGAGTAATAAATAAGGTACTATAAGCTTAAAGAGGTTTGCCCATTTTACAACTTTATCCTAAAGGCTGTTACCCTGGAAAAAACTTCTGTTTAAGTTTACATATGGCCCTAGTTACTTTTCGTAATTCTGCTTCCCCCCTCCCCCCCATACTCTCACAACCTACAAACTTTAGGGTGGAGGGGGGGGAGCATAGTTATACTATTATGTGTTTCTCAAAAACTAATTGAAGTATAGTGGAAAAATGTTTATGTAAGGTTTTAAGGCCAAAATTTTGTAAAAATTATGTTGACCACCTTCTCTCCCCCTTGTCATGACATAATTCAGGGGGGGGGGGGAGGTGACAGAAGATCATTCCAATGTGGTTTAAGAAAATATTAGAGATACATATAAAGCTTTTGGATTTGTATTGTTGTGGGACCCAAAGCACTTTTACAAATATTGCTGACCTCTTCCCCTCCCCTCATAAATCAAAAACATAAAATTTTGTAAAGAGAGAATGGTTGGGTTGCAGTTGAAAGGTTACTACTATGGTGTGTTACTAAGAAACCAATAGAATTGTAGCAGCAAAGCAAATATGCTTTGGTAGGTCAAAAGTAATTTTAACAAATTTTGCTGAAACCTCCTTCCAAGCCCCCTTTCCCTCCCTATTGCTTTACAATCTCCCCCCCCCCCCCCCCCTCCCTCCAAATAAGTAATAGAAGGGAGTATAGCAATACCCTTGTGATTTACTTTGAGATTACTCAAGATATAGAGTGCTTTTGGATTTAAACTTTAGTAGGTCCATAATTACTTCATAATTGAACAAAAATTGCTGACCTTTCCCCAACCTCAACCAACCCCATCCAGAAAACTTATATTGCCGCTCAATTTCCTCCACCCCCATAAAAAAATATCAAAATATTGCTTTCCCTCCCCCTCCCTCTCCAGCTACCCTCCATACAACCTCACCACCTGTGTTTTATTCAGAAACCACTATAGCAATAAGGAGCAAACATTGGAATAAAACTTTTAGATTTCAAATTGCTTTATATGTATTACCTATTCAATGTTTGGGGAAGGAGCAATGGGTTGACAATAATTCTTTTATTAGTCCAATAGGCTGGAGGAGATTATATAGCAAAATAATTGTACTAGATTGGGAGAGTTGTAGTTGAAATAGATATTTATAAAATTAAATTTAGCCTACATAAGTTAAAATATTAACCCTGAATATCTCCAGAGATTTCTAAATAATATACAATATTATTTACCTATGCCACTAGCCACTTCTTCCAACGGATGGAGGGGGGGAGGGGGAATTCAGCAATATTTGTAAAAGTAACTAATATCCCAAAAAAGCTTAAATCCAAAGTTTGCTTAATATAATTCAGTTATTTCAAAGTAACACAAGAATATTTTCCATATCCACTGCCCCCCTCCTAATTATTTGTGGTCTAAGAAGGAGGGAGTGGGTTGATTGCAGCAATATTTGCAAGAGATTTTGATGCCTACTAAAGTTTAAGTACTAAAGCTTATATATATCTAAAGAACTCTTCTGCCTCTTTACCCCCTTCCAATTAGGGGGGGGGGGGGAGGTGTAGTCAACAATATTTCCAGAAACTTTGGGCCTAAAAATCTTACATATAATGTTTTCTTTCAATACTTCAAGAAGTTTTGAGTAAAACATAATACTATTACTTTGCCCTCCCCCCTAAAATTTATGGGTTGCAGGAGGGGGTTGAAGGGGGTCGGGGGGGGGTTGAGAGTATTTCAAATATTAACCTTAGCTATATGTAAACTAGAACTGAGGTTTTCTTTACTGGTTCCAGGGTAACAGCCTCTAGCTTAAAGTTGTAAACAGAACAATGTACCTTTTTCGTTAAATAATTTCTTTAAAGAAACAAAATTTTCTAAATGGGGAGGGACTGTGTAGTTTACATATGCAGAGACATATAAACTCTTCAAATGTTAAACTCACCCTTTTTATTTGATGAATTAAGGTGTTTACTTATGCATATATCCTTGGAATTCTTGTAATTTTAGGCATTTTTACCACAAAACTTCAAAATGCAATATCTGGCAAGAAGGAGCAGCTAAGATTTAATCTCCAACGGATTCTGACCACTACTGTACCCTATTTGAAGGCCCTGCTGTCCGTTTCTTTCGAGATTTTTTTTAATCTAAAGTTTTGTTAAGGAGACCTGTGTTTATGTAAATGTAAGATTTTCTAATTCAAATTTTAATTTAGGGCTACCACTTTGGCCTGATGAAGTTGGAGGTCAAGTCAAAGGCCAGCAACGGCGTTGAATTCACCTGCGGCGGAAGCTCTCCCGTTGACAGCGGTGTTGTCTCTGGTAACCTTGAGACCAAGGTATGATAGGCATATTTCACACTTTCGTCATATTTGAGGGACACCTGTAATTATGTTTTTATCGCTGTACAATCTCGAATGAGAACATTTAAGTCTACAGCTTTTAAAAGTTTAATTTAATTTTAAACTAATATTTTCTTTTTCTTAGTACAAATGCTCCGATTATGGAGTTACCGTGACCGAGAAGTGGAACACCGACAACACTTTGAACACCAGCCTTGACGTCACCGACAAGCTTATGCCCGGCCTTAAGGTCACTTTGGACAGCACCTTCAAGCCCGCCAGCGGTGGAATTGCCGGCAAGCTGAAGACTGAGTACAAACACGAGAGGCTTCTCTTTACCGCCGACATGGGACTCGCCGCCAGCCCCGTTATTAACTGCAGCACCAGCGTTGGACATGGCCCATGGGCTCTCGGCTACAGCACTGCTTTCGACACCGGCAAGTCTGCTATTGTCAAGAACAACCTTGCTCTTGGATACTCTGCTAATGATATGGTTCTCCACGTTACTGCTAATGACGCTAAGGTACAGAAACTATAATATTAAAATTTATTTGTAGCTTGGAAAGCTCAGATTATTTGTAGTTACTTAAAATGGATTGTTCTGAAAATTAAGATTTTGCCACGTACTGATTAAATAAACAGCTTGAAGACAGATTTTAATAAATTATGCCTAAGGGGGGGGGGGGGGGAGTTTTGACACATTTGCGTAAACAGGGAGTATAGGCTTTATCTTTGGACTGAGAGGATAGGTTATTAGGGATAAAATCATTCTTATATGATGAATTTTCCCAAGTTTTAAGATTTTTTGGATAGGCCTCCAGGTTCCGGAGCTCCAGGCCTCCAGGTCCTCTCAGTACAGGTAAAAATTAAAAAAATAATTTTTTTTTTGAAGAGTTAGAAGTCAACCTATGAAACAAAATATGCATTTTTTTGAATGTTATTCACATATTTGAAGAAAAAAACGCATATTTTGTTTCATAAGTTGACTTCTAACTCTTCAAAAAAAAAAAATTTTCTTCATTTTTACCTGTACAGAGAGGACCTGGAGGCCTGGAGCTCCGGAACCTGGAGGCCTATCCAAAAAATCTTAAAACTTGGGAAAATTCATCATATAAGAATGATTTTTTCCCTAATAACCTATACTCTCAGTCCAAAGATAAAGCCTATACTCCCTGTTTACGCAAATGTGTCAAAACTTCCCCCCCCCCCCTTATTCACAAGACCTACTTTTTACGTTACATGTCTGTCAACTGTATGCTTTATAAACTTGTTTTGTTATTATTGTAAGAATAGTAATTTATCTAATGGTGTTCTCAGCGATCCACATGAATATTTAAAATCTTTTGGGGTTCAAAAAAAGAATTATTACCCAAATATTCGTGAAGAGTTGACACCCCCTCACTATTCTCGCACTCTTCTGAAGTTTTCTATGTTTTGTTGTAGTTGAATACATTATTGTAGCATTAATATTTAATTTCTCAATCAATACTATAATTTACTTGAGCTATACATGTGAGGAATTACTAAACTAAAATTATTTAGGAATACATAAAATATTTTGTTAACATTAACCTCTCTGTAATTATATTTTGTATTAAGGTCTTCGGCGGTGGTATCTACCACAAGGTTAGGCCAGGACTCGAAACCGGTGTCACCGTCAACACATCCGCTGCCGGCAACACAGACTTCGGAATTGGTAAGGATAGACAATTTGTTTGTCAAGCAGATATTAAGATATACTACGTTTTGTAAGATTGTACATTAGCACTTAAAATTTTTCGCAATGCAATATTTATAGCTTAAGGAATTTGTTACGTCGTGATTCTAAAGGAATGAAGACAATTAACATTTTAAATTCCTGTAACTTCCTCTAAACCGCCATGGAACACATATCCCCCTTAGGGAATTTTATTTAAGTCTGGATGGGGTCAGTGAATAAGGAGGCATTCACTTAATCCCTCTCTAAACAGCTCTTAAAAATATTTTTAATCGGTTTCATATTTTTTCTAACCTGTTGTATAATTTTTAATTTAGGTTGCAAGTATAACCTCGGTGATGATGCCAGCATTAGAGCTAAGGTTGATAACTCCAGCAAGGTAAGAATCTTACTTCTCGTATTCATTCGAAACTGATAAATATCCTGAACCGGTTCCCAGCTATACGAAAAAATTATGTCTAGCATTGTACTGCATCCAGTTTTCTACGAATATAAGCTGTATAATAACCGTTAATTATATATCTGCGGAAAGCTGTTAACCATAAGATGTGAGAAATAAATTTTGCTGTTCAGTTATAAAATTAGATTTTTTTATATTCACGCCCATTCTTCACAAGTTGGATTTAAGATTTTTAAAGTTTTTTACGAGTTCTCTAAATAATTTTCGTTTACATTATAAAGTATGACATAAATATTTATATAGTTAATATTTTTGTATGATAAAAAGGAAGTTTATCTTTTGGGTCATTGGCCAAAGTTCTCTCTGAACTCCAGTTGTATATGTTCATTTATTTTTATATTTCAATCCTTCGTTTAAAATGTCTAGATGTACTTTCCGTTTAAGGCTGTTATAAAAAAAATCCTTTATCTAAATGGACGTACGCAATTTTATTCGGTTACTTTAAACTTCTAATACCTAAATGATTCCTCTTCATTGTGTACAATATTCAAACCTATCAAAACTCTCAAGTAATTTTTTTCGGCCAGTGTATTGGTTTGCTTGGCTCCAAGGCCAAATTGTAATCTTCTATTCCCCTTTCTCATTTTCCCTCTGGCCCAGTTTTAAATAGAAATATCTATGTAATGAAAATAGATGAATAGTTTCAAGTAAAAGAAAACTTTTTTTTATTTTTTACTTCTGTATAGGGTTTTTTATAGTATAAGTAAGCCACTTAAAAATCTATTGATAAATAATATACACTTTGCTAGATGTTCTATTAATGCCCCCCTGAAGAAACAAATGTTTGAATGTCTTACTTTTTCTGCGGAAAAGTTTGAGTTATATAAGACTGCTTGCATGTATGTTCTTTCAATATAACCCATCCATGAATAATTTATTTAAAAATTATGAAGTATTTTTTATTCTATGGTTTTATAAAGAAAATTAAAATGTTTCTTCTCACTTTTCCCAAGTTGTGTATTTTTTTGCTGTTGGATTGTACGAACACAGAGGACAATCTTCTATTCCCCCCCAAATAGACTACCACATCAATTCTCTCTTTTTACTCACTCTAGACATTTTTTATCAGCTGATTTTTCCCAATATATTTTTATATGTAATATCTTGGGAAATGTAGCATAATTACATTGAAACAAGGATGACAAACTGACATTTACACTTGTATAGTGTCAGAACTGAATAATCAGAATATAAATAATAGTCGAAGCAAAATTGTAACTACGGACATTCTGGTAATGATAATAGAGTTGTTACGCTTTCTAAATCGTACCTTACTACCACAGGAATCGCCATACAAAGTTTGAAATCAATAGGACAATTCTAACGTGCCTAAATTAACTAAAAATGCTATCCTTCTCGGACTGACGGACCGACTCTAATTACAGAAAAGCTTAGCTGTTATCGACATTGCAAATGTTTTCTAAGTCTTATAAAATTGGCCAATTCGCTGATAAATGATTAAGCTTTCTTCGTGTCTAAACTTTGATGAAACAGACCTGCTAAATATATTTTAATTGAAAGCTTTTTACTTCCTCTAGAAAGTCAAATAGTTTACATTTTTATTTACACGTTTAGTCTACATATTTAAGAGGGGAAAATCCGGTGTTAGGGACAGCAAAATTGTGCATAATTTTGTCACAAATTTCTAATATCATTAAAACTTTAGATTTACTATTTATTGTAAAGCAAAAAAAATTCTTCGATTAACCTATCCTATGGTCCCTGAGAGGGGGAAAGCATAAATAGCTTTCTTTACTACGACTTTACACACAAGTATTTCCTGCTGATTTATTTGTGGAAAAATGCATTTCTTACTTAAAAATATCTGACATAGTTCGTTTCAAAATAGAATTAGGTCTTACGTGCATTTTTGCGTTCGAAATATTTTTGACACAAAAAATTGCGCTTCTTTGTCCCATTTGCGTGTCATATATATTTCATGGCATATTCATTTTGATTTCTTTGTATTCATGCTTATGTATAGTTAAAAGTAGCTTACTTAATAATAGTTAATATATTTTTTGGTTTTCCTGTAAAGTTTATTTTATTTGTCTCTATTACAAACTGCATTAATTCAAGTTTTATTCCAATTGTCGTATATGAGTGGACTATAAGGAAACTTTCTGTTAAAAAAAATTATTAAAGACCTGCTGGATCATTGTTCTTTTTTTACCCATATCAGTTCTCCCTTAGAATGTAGCTTCTAATTTATAACATATACTAGCGGCTACGCCCCTAGAGGCCTCTAGGGGCACTTGAGGAGAGAGTCGAATTTAATAATTCAATTTCTTATTTTAGATTTTAAAAGAAAAAGTAAAAAAAATTTGACGTTTGACGTTTGTTTTTCGTTGAACTCTTTTTCTAAAATTGAGAAATTTTTAAAGAATTTAATTTCTCTAGGGAGGGTTCAGCGGTTAGCGAGATCCTTCGGTACAAACACACAGACACACAAACATACTGTTACTTTATTATAAGGATTTTGGGGGATGTTACTCTTTTTCCCCCACCCTGAATAAAAAGGATGATTTTGTTAAATTTTTAAGACTAGGGTAAAGCGGGGCGAACTCTGTGTTTTTTTCAGTTTTTTGAACCTGCAAATCGTAAAAATTATTTTTTTTAAATGGGACCAAGACCAGTAGAAAGATCTCGGAAAAGTCGATCAGGTCCTAAAAGGACGTAAACCTAGGACTTTGGGAAGTTTGTCAAAATTGATCTCTAAAACGGCACCGACTTCGCCCCGCCTTGAGGCGAAGTCGGTAGGGCATTTTCAAGCTTCAAAAAATCGATGACGTATTGATTTTATTACAGCATGCCCAAAAGGTAAAAGTTGCTAAATGTAATAAAGAGTATGCACAACAAATTTTATTAAGATAGGTCAATTTTTTCTACCAAAAAATTATTTTTCCGAAGTACGCGAAATTTGACTTTTTTATCGAAATTTTTCGTTGATAAAAAACATAAAAATACTACTAGAAAAAATAACTTTTTATGACTTTAAAGGCCTGATCATTAAAATTCAGGCAATTTTGAATAAATTTGGCCAAAAAAAAATTAGTTCTATTAGCAAAATTTCCTAAAAAAATAAAGTTGAAAAAAAGAGAAAAGTTTGGCAAAATCTGTGGTCGATTTTCCAGCTTCAAAAAACCTATGACATAGTAATTTAATTACAGCATGCCCTAAAGGTTAAAGTTGCTAAATGTATTAAAGAACATTCACAAAAAAAATTATGAAGATCGGACAATTTTTTCTACAAAAAAAAAATATTTTCTAAGTACGAGAAATTTGACTTTTTTTCTCGAAAATTTCACTTCTTTATATAAAATTGAAAAAGTTAGTATAAAAAGTGAAAAAACCGAATTCGCCCCGCTTCACTTTTAGTCGATTTAAGAAAAAACTATACAAGATTTTTTAAAGTTTTAAACGGAAATGGATAGCCTATTAGATTCTTAATAAGTCCCCTGAAGACGTCTAAGCTCTAGCTCTTACCAGTTTTTGTCCAACTTACCGTTTTTCCGACCGAAGCAAAAAAATCGAAAAAAAAAATTTTTGTCGTCCGACTTTAAGACCAAATAAGTACCCTAAAAATTCATCTCACAAAAATTTCATTTTATACTTTTTTGTAGGCAATTTAATAAGGAACAAATTTGATTTTATGTTTTTTCTGTCAGTCGATTAGAACATGGAGAAAAATGTCATTTAATGAAGGTGGTCAAAAAAATACCGACTTCACCTAAAAACCGAGATCGCCCCGCTTTACCCTAAAAATAAGAACAAATTATTTAATACATTTTGTTTTTACAAAGTTACAATTTACGAAATTTAGGTTGGTTTGAGCTACCAGCAGTCATTGAGACCCGGTATCACTATGACTCTGTCTGCTCTGCTGGATGGCACCAAGCTGAACCAGCCCGGCCACAAGATCGGATGCGCCCTCGAGATGCAGGCATGGATATAATCGTTCTTGCTCAATGATTAATTTGTATTGTAGCGCAAACTGGTATTTCGGCAATTTCATTTTGAATTAATTGGCTGAATCACAGTCATTCTAAAAATTTTCTAAAGCATTAACTCTCGCAAAGTTCTGAATTATTACTGTTTAGCGGTTTCCTGTTTTTCTTAAATTAATTTTGCTACTGACTGACAAAATTAAATGTTCTTTGGTTACATTGACTGAATCCTATATCCATGATTGTTTCAGGCTTAAACTGGCAGCCGCAGCCGATGAAATATTAATATTTAAACCACAACATTTTGGGTAGTTGATCATGTAGATGTTATTGTGTTAGCTTTGGTCTTGTGCCTCCAGTGTATTTACTGTCTCCACTTCTTTATATTTTGTCCTTCCTGGTTTTGGTCAAAGAAAATCTTCCAAAATTTTAGAAAATCCACCAAAAAAAAAACACAAACGAAGCTATTATTTAATAATACATATGTTACTTCATTTTAACCTCATTCTATATTATGTGTATGATTATTATGTATTATATATTTGAACCGCAATTGATCTGAAATTTGCCTTTGCATTGAACCTGAGAGAATCGAACTTGCTACACCTACAAAAGATGAAAATATAAGTAAGAAATGTGAAGCAATTTTAGAGCAGATTGTGTTTCAATATTTTTAATGAGATAGAAATACCGCATTTTTTGCTTGGATTTGTTCAAAATCTGTTTTGGACATCGAGTATTTTTTTTGGTTCTATAGAAATATCTTAAGTGTATCAAATAGTTTGCTATTAGTCACTTTTTCCTTCCTCTTTGATACATCTGTAAGAATTTACACTTTTTTTCCTAAGTTTGCTTGTAAAATTGTTAAGTTTAAGAGCAAAAGGCCATGGAATGTTCGTTATTGTATAGATTAAAATTGCACTTTTTGAATAAAATCAATCCAGTTTGATTTACATGAAATGCCTAACTTGATAATTTCATGGAGATTGAACGTATAAAAAAAATTAGAGCCTTCTCTTTAGAGCAAACCTTTTACTTCTCTTTAAAATAATTTTAAAAGTTTTATCATGATATTTTTCGCAAAAATGTGTGTCTTGGAATTTATTCTGAAGGTACATATTTTAGTGATCCTTATCATAATTCTAATTCTACAAAAGTTACTCCTTATTATAGATATTTTAAAATGGGGAAAGCCAAGAAGTTTAAAGTGACGTCGAGGCAGCAGAATGCTAATCTGGTCCCACTGGGCCAACAGATTGAACAGGGAGAATTTGCTGTCCCCACAGGTTAGAAACAGTGTTTTTTTCCACTACCCTTCAATGGATCAAATGTAAAATTAATTTAACGGATGAATTAAAGGAAATACTTTTAATACAAAAGTTTGCGCGCTTTAAGATGAGAGGATAAAAATATTAAAAATAATTGCTTGCTGAAGTTGTTTTTTTTTCTTCAGAATTTCTACACTTTTCAATATAAATTGAACCAATCCATTATTTAGACACGGTTATTTCACTAGATAATTTCGGCACCTCTGGGCTAAAAAAATGGTTTTAATCTTAAAATTGTACTTTCTATATCCCCGGAAAGCTGTTTATAATACGATGCGAGAAATAACTATTATATCACTGTGAGCTAATCAAAGAATCTTTCGACCGCATCATGTCTACAGTTAATTAGCACGTTTTCTGAGAAGTTAGGTCATTGAAATCTATCATTCACGACATCTTTAATTAAAAAACAAATATTTATTTTAAAATGCCCATAACTTCTCTAAAGTGAAAGTTATGATATGTTAAACTACTTAAATTTAAGTCAACAAACTTTTTTATAATCTATATTTAAATGTTTAGGTCGTGTAAAGCGGTATAAGGGAGATATTCAAATCCGCGATGAGACACTTGTGGAAGGAAAATTGAGTGCTAGCATCTTGAGACAAGCTTCTTTGCAGGTTGGTAATAGTACTCAAACTGTATAGAAGCTACGTTCAACGATCGTATACATTTTTATTATCTTTTAGAATGAAATACCTTTCGACGGTGTTGTTTTGTCCGTCCAATCATTTAATAACTTATTAAGTTGTGGTCAGGGGTTTATATTCTGCAAGTTTGACCCTGATTAAGGGGGGGGGGGGTTAACCAAAATAAAAAAAATATGTGGTGGGGGGGGGAGTAAAAATTTCGAAAACTGAAAGATTTTTCCCATTTTTCTTCCCTCTATGGTGAAAAAAAATAAAAGAATATGTTGGAGGGATATTATGATTATGTATGATATGATGTGGGGGGGGGGGGGGTTCGTTGGGACATCCCAGAACAATCTCCTCCCCCGAATGACGTTCCTGGTTGTCATTATTGTAAACTTTTATGTGATTTAAGGCAGAGGAAGTCAACAAGGAGCTGGGAATCGACACCAAACCTAAAATCAAATCCACCAACTTAGACATGAGCGTAAGTATTTTATTTATTTGGAATTTTGACTAATGAAGACGATATTTGATACGTGTGCGAATTTCCTTATTTTTATGTAATCACATGATATTTTCGCCCTGTGTTTTGTTTTGTTATTTCCTTTATCTCACGGTTAAACTAGTATTGGATGTAATTTTCCTTTTAAGTAGCGAAGCTATTCTATAATTTGAATGTCGTCCGTCCGTATGTCCGTCAGAAACTAATTGTGGGAAACGTGGTTTTCCGACTCCTATTTGAGATAGATGGCTGAAATATTTAGGGATTGAATAAGTTTATATTTTCTTATTTTGACCAAATTTCAATAAGATTTGTCAATTAATTGGGGTGCCAGATCGATTCCTAGATTTACACTTTTTAAGTTTTAAAAGGTTTCGTGATATATTGTTTAACAGTTATGTTTATTTTTTATGACTTTGGTTTACACAATAGTTCATTTTTCCGGTTGTCTGTCCTTAATTTTGAACTTCGCTACTTATGGATGTTCTCATCTTGTTTTACATGTTTCTTTTATGTAGGACGATTCCGATGATGACCAGGCTGACGATGATCTAGAGATTCACAGATTTGATGATGCTGAAATAGAGGTCAATGCTGATGATGACTTGGCTGTAAGGAAGTTTATGAGCAAGTAAGACTTAAGATTTTGCTTGGTTTTAATTGCTAGCTTAAACTATTACACCTCGTCCCATGACAAAAAAATTGTTTGTTGTCCTGCTCTTAATAATTACTTTAAATGCACCCGTGATTGATAGTATTCCTAGAGGAAACTAGAGACTTAATTACACTGGTTCCTAAAGTTTTACCTGTTATTGAAAATTTCCCCTTAAAAAACTGTCACAATTGGGGGTGTATTTCAATTTCCGTCTTTTGTCTTATCCTTATGGATTACTTAATATTTTAGTGAAGCTCACAATTTCATATCTGTTTAACTTTATAATTTTTAGTAATCCCAGAGAAAACACTAGGCTGTAGATTACACTGAGCTGGATCTTTAAATCATTATGTGGTGAGCCAGATCGGGGTGAGCAGAATTTCAGCCAATCACAGCGCGGCATTTCATAAAATGCTGTGCTCTCATTGCATTGGTGGAAAATTGGCTCACCACTAAAATGATTTAAAGATCCAGCTCTGGTTATTAAAGTTTTGCCTGTTAAACTATAACCTCCCCCTTAAAACTATTCCAATTGGGGGTGTATTTCAATTTATCGTCTTGTCTTATCCTTATAGATCCCATAAAATTTTAATATTCTGTTAATCTAACCCTACAATTTTCAGGGATGTAACACCAAGGGTTACCCTAGGAGATCTGATCATGCAGAAAATCAACGAGAGAAAAACTGAACTGTTGACCCAGTTTTCTGATAATACTGAAGTTACAAAGTAAGTTTGTGTTTAATTTACAGCGAATTTCGTATACAAATTAGTCTGTGTGCTACAACGTCAATATGTCTGCAACACAGGGTTACTATTTAGGATTAAGGTAAAGCCAACTAGCGAAATAAATCTAATAGTATTTGGGGGGCGATACAAGAAGTCTTAAGTGTGATTGTGAAATGTTTCCCCCCAAAATCACGAGAATCTGCCAAAATTCCAAATTAAAATTCTTTCTTTTGCATTGACTTAATATTTTTATCGTAGGGACTTAGATCCTAAGGTTGTGGAGATGTATACAGAAGTTGGAGAAGTGATGGCAATTTATAGGTATCAATCTTTGTAAAAGTAAAAAGTAAAAAATTTGAAGGAGTGTAAAGGGGGGGGGGGGCGAAAGTGACACTTTTTGAAACTAAAACTAAAAGTCAACAAAGGAACTCTACTAAAAAGAGTTACAGGTCTGAGATTTTGCATGGCAGTTGCTCTATAGGGGTACAATATGGAACTGTGAAGAAACAGTGGCGTAACCGCCTAAAACCGCCGTTTCCCGCCGAAATTTTGTGTGCCTTTTCTCGGCGGTTTTCGGCGGTTGCGCCGCCGTTTCTTCAGTTCCATATTGTGCCCCTATAAAGCAACTGCCATGCAAAATGTCAGACCTGTAACTCTTTTTTTTAGTTGAGTTCCTTTGACTATTAGTTTTGGTTTCAAAAAGTGTCACTTTCCCCCCCCCCCCCCCCCCTTTACACTCCTTCAAATTTTTTACTTGTGTAGCAATGAAAATTAACTGAAAATAGTACTTTAATGCACGGAAGGGGTGAAAAATCGGGTTATTCCCTTTCTTCCCAAAATATCTTTACTTACAGAACCTTATTTTTAGATCTGGTAAGGTACCCAAAGCTTTCAAAGTTATCGCAAACTTCAAGAACTGGGAACAGTTGTTGTACCTGACCAACCCAGAGAAATGGTCAGCTGCTGCCATGTTTCAGGTGAGGTGAGGGGCCGGTAGTTAAAGGGTTGATATGAGATGTGTATGTGGGTGAGGGGTTTCTTCTATTAAATCAGGGAGGAAAAGGGGACATTGGGTTAGTTATTACACCAGTCCCTAAAGCTTTTTAATAACTTTTCTTATTCGTTGGCTAAACAACTTTGATTTGATTGGTTGATTCATTAAGTGTCTAAACGTTTCAACCACAAATTGTTATCTTCAAATTGGGTAATTTCGTGTTATTAATGTGGATGTATATCAATTTAACGGCCATTGTTTTATCCCTTTTGATCCCTGCCCAAAAATTAAAGTTTGCTATTCGTTTTTTATTTTACTTAAATTGTCTTGTTTTGCTCCGTAAACAAAGTTTCTATTTAGGCAACAAAAATTTTTGCTTCCTCCTTGAAGGAGAGAATGGCACAAAGATTCTTCAATCTGATCCTTATGCCTCGTGTTAGAGATGATATTGATGAATTTAAGAAGCTAAACTTCCATCTCTATCAAGCTATGAGGTTAGTAGTTTTTCATGCTTTAAAATCATTTAACTTCTAAATTAAGTTCATATTTTTGAAAATCGCAACTATATTATTTTTCCGATAAGCCTCTTGATAAGTTTGCTAGCGGCTACCCTTTTAGCATCTTGGAGCTTGAAAAATTGCTTTAAACTACTACAGGACATGTGTCAAGTTTACCTAAAATAAAGAATCAAATCGGTCAGTGGTTATTAAGATCTTAAGCTTCAGATTAAAAAAACCGTACTACTTTTTAGATTACAATTTTTCTGTGTCCAATTGAAAACTTAGTTCAATTTTAATTACAAAAAGTTTTATCGTTGAGTGTTTGTTGATATACTTATTGAATCTTAAATTTAATCTTAACTTTTCAGGAAAGCTCTGTTTAAGCCAGGCGCATTTTTCAAAGGATTTCTTTTGCCCATGTGTCAAGAAAGAAATTGTACCTTGAGAGAATCTATTATTATCGGTAAGAATTTAATTTGAGTTATTTTGTCTACGATAGAGAAATTATTATTTAATCTTTGTTTCGTAGCCTCTTTATTTTCTGTTGGGCACTTTTAGATGACTATTTTAATTTTTCACATTAGTTTGATTATACATTAGATAGAATACTTTTTAAATATATAATAACCTCTTAATTTAGGTTCAGTATTGGCTAAATGTTCTATTCCCATCCTCCATTCTTGTGCGGCTATCATGAAGATTGCTGAGATGGAATACAGTGGTGCTAATTCTATATTTTTGAGGTGAGTAATTTGAGTGATGCGATTTAAATTTACACAATCGGTTCAGTAGTTAACGAGATCTTTAGCTTCAGACAAAATATCCTTCCTTTTTCTCATAGGCCCTGAGATAGTATGAGGCTATTTTTTTTTAAAAAAGTATGGCTTACTATAGTCATATCCATTCGAATATGGAGTCTCTAGATGCTAGGGGTGCAAGCGCTAGTATGTATATACAATACGTGTAGCCTTATTTTATGATTTTTATTTAGAGTATTACTGGACAAGAAGTATGCCTTGCCCTTCAGAGTTGTTGATGCCGTCGTTTTCCATTTCCTTGGTTTCAGGTTAGTCACTTTACCCAATTTTCTCTTATTTTTTTTCTTGTTTTGCTTAGTTCAGCTTAACTGATTTCAATATTTTACTCGTTAATACAAGCTTAACCCTAACCCACTTTTTTTTATAGTGTAGGTTTTTCCTTGAGTAATAAAGTTTATTACTTTTAGGGGAGAAAAGCGTGAGTTGCCTGTGCTATGGTACCAATGCTTCCTTACCTTTGCCCAGCGGTACAAGGAACACGTCTCCAGCGAGCAGAAGCATGCCCTGCTGGAAATTTGCAAGATCCACTATCACTCCTCCATTACACCAGAAATAAGGCGGGAGCTGGAACACAGCAAGTGCAGGGATGTTGAAATGGCGGAACCGCCACAAGCTGCAATGTTTTAAGATTTTGAGATGATTTAATCATCTACTGATTGAGTTATGCAGTTATAAAATTCATACTGGAAAGAAACCCATTAAAATTGTGATATTCTATGTAATATGCTTTGATAATATGCTAAATTTAAATTTGTTATTTTTTTTTACATTTCAGAAGTCTCCGTTAAGGTAGGGTACCAAAATGGGAGCGTACAAGTATGTGTCGGAGTTATACAGGAAGAAGCAGAGCGATGTTATGAGGTACCTGCTGCGTATCAGGGCCTGGCATTACCGCCAGCTAACTAGGGTAAGCATCTTTTAGCCGGTTCTTTATTACACTAGTATATTTATAGTACGATCTTATTTTGTTGACATTATAACTTTAAGGACTAAAGTGAATTTTGATTGGTAGTTTAACTAAGTGGTCAACTATGTTCTTTGTGTGCGTTCTTTCAATTGCAATTTCAAACAGCTTTACTACCATTGGTTTAACTGTCATTTAGATTACATTGTATGTTTAATCGTAATTCTTGCAGGGGTGTATATTTTTTAATGGGATCCCCTGCTAAAGAATATACTCCCCTGTATTTGTAATTATATTCCTTGTTTAGGTGCACCGTGCCCCTCGCTCTACCCGCCCTGACAAAGCCAGACGTCTGGGCTACAAGAACAAGATTGGATTCTGTATCTATAGAGTCTGCATGCGTCGTGGTGGCAGAAAACGTCCCGTCCCCAAGGGTGAGTTAAATAAGACATTGTATGCGTGGCTAACTATAGATGCCCAAGAATCTAATACGAAGGCTCCGGATTCGATAAATATTCTTCTGTATGTCTTAATGAAATGTTTTCTGATTTTTTTCTGTTATGGATACGAAAAAGGGTATCTCCTAATATACTTGGTCGAACTAAAAACTATTTATTTTGTGTTATTAGCTTTAATAACAACTATACATTTGTTTTATTCGTTTAGGTTGCGCTTACGGTAAGCCCAAGACTTCTGGTGCTATCAACGAGCAGAAGCCATACAGAAACCTTCAGGCTATTGCCGAGCAGAGGGTTGGTAACAGGTAAGGTCTGGATAGTTAAAAGGCTAGAATAAGTATGCACTGTGGGCTAGAATTGAATCAAGACAAAAGTAAGTGCCGAGCCCTGAGACCTATGTATGGTGAAAATAGACATAAAACCATGATGATTCCAGGTAAAAACAAAATATTTCAGCGGGGGCTTTTTGAGAAAATTAGATTTGAAAATTTCGAGTTCAATTTTCACCCCCTAGGAGTTGCCGCATAATCATGACAAGAAAAGCAAATATTATTTATTTTAAATTTTGAACAACTTTGCTTCTATGAAGTCCTTCTTAAAACCTCTCTATATATGATTTATTTTAGGCTGAATTTTCGTGACCTTTGCAAAGCAAGTGATAAAAATGGCCATTTATTAACTTCCTTCAGGAGTGGTTTTATGAAGAACTTTATAGAAGCAAAGTTGTTCAAAATTTAAAATAAATAATATTTGCTTTTCTTGTCTTGATTATGCGGCAACTCCTAGGGGGTGAAAATTGAACTTGAAATTTTCAAATCTAATTTTCTCAAAAAGCCCCCGCTGAAATATTTTGTTTTTACCTGGAATCATCATGGTTTTATGTCTATTTTCACCATACATAGGTCTCAGGGCTCGGCACTTACTTTTGTCTTGATTCAATTCTAGCCCACAGTGTATGGAGATAAAAATACCAATGAGCATCCATTATGCAATTTAATTTGTCCGTCGTTTCGTCATTCTTGCTTCAAAATATAAATATTTTTAAAAATATAATACCCTAGAAAGGTCTTGTAACAAATGCTTTTTGAAATCCCATTGTTGACTTATGTGCTTCGCTACTTATGGATGAGTTCTTCCTTTTTTACTATCAAAGATAATAGTTGTTTAACGCATCGTCTCATAAAAAGCTTTCCGCGGATGTAAAAATGTAGAATCAAAAGATTAAAACCAGGTTTTTTCGTATGGATGAGAACCGGTTCCTATCCACCGGATTCGAATGAATACGAGAAAATTAATTATAATTTTATTAAGGCTGAAGAGCTTGAGAGTATTGAACAGCTACTGGGTTGCCCAGGATTCCACCTACAAGTACTACGAGGTTATCATGGTTGATGTGACCAAGCCACAAATCAGAAATGACCCCCACATGAACTGGATTTGCATGGCCGTAAGTTTTTCGTTAGTTTCATGAAATAGAAGTTTATTGTGTCTCATTTTATCAATTGCCGTTGGGCTAATTTGAAAAGGATTTAACATTATTCTATTGCTATAAGGGGGGGGGGGTAATGCAACCATCTCGTAATCAATGATTAAATGGCAGTTAGAATTCGAATTTCGATCTGAAATTTTGCATGAATAATTCTTGGTAGGTCTATTTTCCCTAAATCGAACAAAAAGTTGGAAAAGTAACGGCTGGCGGCTCAGCCTTTTTCCATTTTTTGGATATCTTAAAAGCAAATTAGTCACGAAACCTATTTCCACATATACATTTTGTAGCCCAAAAACCTTATCAAACGGTTCTAGCCGGTAGCTGTTTGTACTAGAAATATAAAAAATGGTTATTGCTATCATTTAACATGAATTAAACCAAAAATATGTTTTAAAAAGTTGATTCCTACGTAATTAATGATGAATTTGCCCTGAAAATAGGCAAAACAACGGCTAAACGGCTGAGCCGACAAGTAGAATTTATTAATGGATTTAAAATACGAGGATTTTGTAATGAGGGGAATTTTTGTTAATTTAGGTTGCCTTTGTTTTTCATTATGTTAAATGCGTTCCTATTATATTTAGGGGGGGGGGGGGGGGGGCTATATTAGCCAGTTGGAAGAATCCTTTCACCAGGTTGCACGAAGATTTCTCACAGTATCCACGTTTTTTTTATCTATTACTTCAGTATTGGGAAGAAGATTCTAACAATAGAACATTGTTTGTCCTATCTTATACATCCTTTATTTAATATATAATTATTTATTTAGAAGCAGAAGAGGCGTGAGTGCAGAGGTTTGACCTCCGCTGGTAAGAAGCATAGAGGTCTGGGCCACGGCTCCCGCTTCAACCAGACCAAGGGAGGTTCCCGTCGCAAGAGATGGATCTCAAAGAACACCCTCAGGCTCCACCGCAAGCGTCCTTCCCGCTAATCTACCCGTCAACCTACATCCGCGCATTTCTGCAATATTCTTATTTTTGCATTCTACTTTGGCAACAATGTTATGGCAATTATTTGATTGTATTGCTGTAAAGAAATGTGCTTTGTATGTGTACACCTCTGACCATCTTGTAATCTAAACATGTCGTGTACAAATATATATGTAACATCGCATTCCTGTGATACACACTTTCCCAAAAAGTTTTTTTTCTCGTGTCATTGTTTTATATTTTTATACATTAATTGTGAAAATATACTTTTTTGACTGAGATTGGTACGTTTTTTAAAATTTTTTTTATATATATTATGTTATACATAGCGAAGCTACTCTATAGTTACGTTAATTTTTGTTTGTTGAAAACCGGTTCTAATCAACCGGATATAAATTGGTTTTGAAGCAAATTTTAGCATCTAAACATATGTACTGTGTTCAGCGATATCAGAAGACTCTGTAAACACTAAGAGATATAAGTTTTCCGGAATTTTAATGTAGGGAGTAGATTTGAAATCTGCATCAAATTTTAAGGATTTTTTTTTTAAATTCGTTTTTTGTAAAATTCTTTATCTAAAAGCGAAAATACATTTTAAGTTAATTAATTTTGACCAATAGGATAGGTGGATTTTAAACTACCTGCGCTCTAATTGGTTGAATGATGTACGACATCCAATCAGAGCGCAGATTTTTTAATCCACCTATACAGATGCCAAAATTAATTAACTTAATTTGTATTTCCGCTTTTAGATAAAGAATTATACGAAAAACGAATTTTATAAAAAAAATCTTTAAAATTTGATGCAGATTTCAAATCTACTCCCTACATTACAATTCCGGAAAACTTATATCTCTTAGTAAACACACCGGAAGAGCTAAGCTACAATGGTCCACAGGGAAAGTTTCACTTGAGAAAAACGCTTAGTACAAGTCTCTTTCGCGCATTTATGTACACTACGAGATGGGACTATCCAGATTGTTTGTAGGCCTCCTTTTGTCTGTTGATTGTTTGGCCGTTAGCAGGCTTTAATGTTTAAAGATTGAACTGCATTAGAGCCCAATGAAAGATAACAAAGTTTAGCATTATGAAATTAGTTTATCTTTGTTAGTCTTATCTTTTTGTCCTAAAGCAACATATAAATGTTGTTTAGATATTTGCAATAAGTTAAATTATTTTACAATCAAATATTTCTACGTTTATGGTGTGTTCGTTTGGAATGTGAATTAATTCAAATGATCTAGATCCATATTATCTAAATCTGACAAGAGGAAGAAGTTTAGAAACAATCCGGCCGTATTATCGGTCTGAAAGCCTAAAATTTTCTTCTCTCATGTCTAGTCTAGTTTCCGAGAAATTGCAAAATTTAATTGAGCTAGCTTTGAATTTTATCGTCCATTAACAATGGATTTATTCATGTTCTACACAATAAAGTGAATTCTGAAGCTAGCTAATATAACTATATTATACCTTCTTTACCCCCATCGCCTCCTCTCCTACTGGATAAACGGCCCAATCAATAATTGTGAGGGGATGTTGCAACCAAAATTTTCCCCTGTCAAAATATCCACGTATATTCTACATCCATCCAATAACGTAGTCGCTCGTATGAATTTATCATTTGTGACAGAACATAAAACACATGTTGTTAAAAGCGAAGTTTTTTTATAATTAGGGTTGGTCGTCTGTCCGAGACGGAAAGCCTTTGTTCGTTAATTTATGCATGTTAGAATTGTCCTATCGATTTCAAACTTTGCATGGTGATTCCTGTAGTAAAGTACGATTTAGGAAGTGTAGCAACTTTATAATCATTACCAGGACGTCCATATTCAACATGTTGATTTTTTAACAACAAATGTTTTATGTCATCTCATTATCCGATTGATCTGATTTTTGGTATACTGATACCTAGTATAACAAAGTACAAATAAAATCAATTTTAACAAAGTGTATACTTCAATGAGAATCTGTTTTTAAAACAACGATCAAAACATCTAAATTGGCGAAGAACATAGAGTCAACCGTACAGATGTTCATTTGTTCTAAGAACAAATGACTTATCTGGAATGTACCTCCATTGTTCTCCTATTGGCTGAGTGAGAGAGTATGTCTCTAGATTATCTCTATTGATTTTTACCTCAAAACTTTTTCTTTCAGATATTTGTCATTAAATTTGCAATGGCTGATGTTATTAATGACGCTTTTCTCTTAGATCTTCAGGTAAAGCTACGGTACTCAATTAATTTTAGTTATCCCATGTTATGGATTTATTATTACTTGGATCTTACACCAGATTATCATGTGAAACTTGTAGCTGGCAAAAAATATCTTACTTCATTAATACTATGCGACTATCGGCTCCGTCCTTAAAAGCTTTAGCGGCCCTTAAGTGGGAGGAGGTAGGCGACCTAGCATAATATTTTTTAGGGGGGGTTCATTTTTCTAGGGGCGATTTCTCTTTGGGGGGTTGGGGTACCCTTTCCCAGAATAGTTATAAACCTTCCCAGGACCTATGAGAGCTAAACTGTAAAGGAGAAACAAATAATCGATTTGCCAGATCCTTGGGTACAGACAGGCAGAGATCCTGTTACTTTATTAAGTAATACGCCCCTAGAAGCCTCTAGTGGCACTTTAAATGTTTGGTTTTTTTATTGCGTTCAAGTATCTACGATATGTTGCGTAAGTCTCTTTATACAATACCTCGCAATGTTACGTAGGAGTCTTTATACTAAAAATAAAAACTTCGATTTATTATTATTTCTCTTGGGAGGGTGGTGGTACTCTCCCCCAAAATAGTTATACACCTTCCCGGGACCTTAGAGAAGCTACCCTGTTAAGGAGAACGCGATCGGTTTAGCGGTTAGCGAGATCCTTCGGTACAAACAGACACACAAACATCCTGTTAGTTTAGTATAGTGTAATGTTCTTTTTTTATACTTTTATAGCCGCTAACGCTACTCGTGGACTTGTGTAATTGTTTACTAGTCCCCAAAGTTTTTAAGAACTTCTTTTCATTTGTTGACTTAACAACTTTGGGGACTTTTTAATAAATTTTTTGTATCATCATTTTATCAGCCATTGTCTTATCCCTTTATATCCCTGCATAATTGTCCTTAATTTAGGATGAAAGAGACATATTTCAAACCCTTCCTCTGGTGGCATTTGCAAATATTTTATCCTTCTTAACAGTCAAAGATTTAAAAGTGTTAAGAATGGCTTCTCCTTGGTAAGTTTTGCCGCGGATACGTAAATGAATAAGGAAGCCAACTTTCAAATAAGCGAGGCTCAACCTTCAAATGCCCGCCACTTGACACGTAGCACATCCGTCGGAGAGGTGAGGGGATCGAATCTCGGCTCAACACTGCGTAGAAACTATTGACGTTAAAAATGGTTCCTACTGTTGCTATATCAGATGCGCGAAATTTATGGTAAGAGAAGGGGAAGTGCCTTGTCCCAAAACAGGCGCAGAGTATGGGACGTGAAGAGGAATTGTACCCAACGCGTCACTGATCCCTTAAGAGGTCAGCATCACCAAATGAACAAATAAACGTTGAAAAATAAAGAGTTTATTTTAGTATTACCGAAACAGAATATTTAGAAATGTTGTCCGTCCCAATGATGTTAAAACGTACTTATGTTCAGGGAGGGAGGGGACATTAGACTGTATATAACTATTCCAAAGTTTTTATGATAAGGTTTTTGTATTAGTTGGCTTTACAACTTTGGGTCTTTTGTTGAATTTTGATTGATAGGTCATTGTAACCACTAAATGTAACATAGAAAAGGGGTTATCTTGATGATCATCATTGTGAATGCACATCAATTTATCGGCCATTGTCTTATCCCTTTAGATCAATGACTTGTTGTTACGATAAGTGCATGAAACAAGCTTAAAATTATATTCCTTTATTTTTTAAGGTTTTTTGAACGCGTATCTGAGGAATATAAAGCTATTTTTGGAACCTACAAAATCAAGTTTCAAAATTGGAGATGTCATGAATTAGTCTCGAATCTCACCACAGCGATTGAAAGACCTTACGGACTGGTGGTCAATTTGAGCCTTGAATTCGATTGGGAAGTGGAAAATGAAACAAAGAAACAAGTTCTTTCAAAATACTATGAAGATATTTTCTCCTTAAACATAACTTTTGGTGATAACGAAGAAATGAAATTTCTTCAGCCATTTTTTCCGGTAAACCTTCAGTTTTTAAGAATGAAATTTTCGAGTGGAACCAGTTTTCAAACAAATGTTTGTTTTGATTTAATAGAGAGAAATGCTGTCTCACTTAAACATCTTGCCATCAATGGATTAAGCTTTCAGGACATTGGTAACTTTACGCCCAACCAAAATCTAAATACATTAGAGCTACAGTCAGTCAATGGAAAAACTGCAGGTGCTCTTATTACAATGTGTTATAGTAGCATAACTGAATTGAAACTGTTTGATGTTAATGACCTAAAAGTAGATAAGTTCCAAGATCTACACCTACCAAACTTGAAAAGGCTTCAATTATGGAGAATAGTTGATGGAATTGCTATCATAGCTTTGATAAAGTCATGCAAAGATACTCTTAAAGAATTAGACATGAGAAATGTGAAAAATCTCAATGCACCTGAAATGGAAAATCTACAGCTACCAAGCCTCCAGAGACTTTCTTTATCTAACACTAATTATGCTATTAAAGATATAACTATTTATTCTGCTCTACAACTTATCAAAGCTGGCAAAGATACTATATTTGATTTAAGTTTAAAAAGTATTGAATTTTTTAATGAGACTGAAATCTTTGACATCAAGCTAAGAAATGTTTCAAAACTTGAATTACTCTTTACTGAAGGTAATACTGCTTTGCAAATATTACAAAGTTGCAAAGATACAATCAAGGAGTTAAAAGTACATAGCATTGGCAATCTTAATGTTGGTGCTATTCATCAATTGAGCGTGCCAAATCTTAAATTTATAGACATTAATGACATAAATACACTAGCTGCTCTTGCTTTTATTCAAGCTGCCAAAGAAAACATAAGTTATCTAAAGTGGTATAATTGTAAAAAACTACATGAAACTGGCAACCACGACTTAAACTTGCCTAAACTGAAAAGACTAGAATTTGCATATCATAGTGATGGAGGCTTAGTTCTACAGATGATACAGGATAATTTACATACAATTGAAGAACTAAAAATGGTGTACATCAATAATCTTAATCTATCTGTCATCAATTGCTTAAAGCTGCCAATTCTAAAAAGGATTGATTTGGAAAACATGGAAGAAAGAACAGCTGTAGCATTAGCTGGAATTGGAACCAGTGAAATCCCTGTACAAGTAACGATGTCGAAATTGTTCAAGAAAAAAGTTGAATTTTAGTTTACTTTTTGTAACACTATCAATTTAAAATATATTTTTTATATAGTCTTTACTTTTTACTTTATATACCCAAAGACCCCAGAGTAGCTGCGCCACAAAAGATAATAAAAAAATAATCCTCTGTTCAAAATTTATTTTTTAAAATTTGACAATGTTACAATATGTGTAATAAATGTAAAAAATAAAAGCAAAAATATAAATGTACATGGTACATTAGTTGAAAATAAAATAATGATAAACTTTAAATACAAAATATTAAGTTAACTTAAAGCTAAAATAGGTTTAATACGAAATATATAAGTTAAATAATAAGGAATGAATCTTATTTTAAACTTAAAACTACAGAATGAAAACTTAAGTGATAAAGAGTGGCTAGAAATGTAGATTTTAGTAGAAATTCAGTTTTTAAGCTTGCATAAAAAGTAGAAAAATGAAATGTATTCCATTAATATGATTGAAAGCTCTAGTTTTCAGAAACAAAGTTAACATTAATTCTTGTACTGTTTATCTCTTAAGATTTTAGGTAGCTGAAAAGTAGTACTTAACGGTATCACTTATTTTTCTGCAATTAATACAAAATAATAGATTTTTTCAATAAAATTAGCATTTAAAGCAACTCTTAAATAATTAATATAAATACATTATAATTTAATAATATCAGGATAATCATATCATACACATTTTGATGGCTCGGATTTCTCTACCATATAGTAACGGAATGGGCACCTGAAAAAAAAATATTTTAATTAAATGGAAAAAATGTTGACATACAAGTAAAAATGAAGTTTTATACTGATTTAGAAAACAAGGATGACAACACCCATAAGAAACAAAGCTAATTGATAATGATGTCCTCAGGGGGAAAAAAACACTACCAAAAGACCAATTAAAGAAATGAAGAAAAGGCATTACTGATAGACCAACGGACAAAGTAAAACGCCCTGTATATTTGGTGATCATTAATATGGAGAAATTTTCGCCAAAAACTAAAATCATCTAACGAGACATTTCAACGTACCTATACTTATACCGTTTATTGCGGACAAACTGATATTTGAACTATAGAGAATCTTCAGTACAAAAATTCAAATGTTGAAAATCCTATTGCTACAAACACAAACTATTTTACCTCGAGTGCTTTCCATGATTAACCATATGGACCAAGTTACCCTGAAATAAAATTAATTGTCAATAAAACAGAATCTGAAATGGTCATAAGATGCAAAAAAAAAAATTTCTTTGAAACACTAAACTTAATGAGGGTTGTTTTACTTTTTTATTCAAAGGCAACTTCTCTTGGGAGGGATAAGGTTCCCTCCTCTAAAATAGACATAAAACTTTCTAGGACCTATGAGAAGCTATATTTCTAAGCAGAACCCTAATGGTTTAGGTGTTAGCTAGATCCTTTGGTTCTAATCTACCGGATATTAATCAATCTTGAAACCACACTGTTAATTATAAGACTTTTGCCCGGTTCACAAATAACTTTTAAAGGTCGACTGATTTTTTTTCTATAGGTCAACCTAAACAAGTACAACCCACAAATACCTTTAAATAATCGGTCAACCTAAAGCTTCTATAGGTCCATCTTTGTATTTTGTGAACTGGGCTATTATTATTATTTGATGAAATCAATAATTATTGGTGAAATGATTTATTTTTTTACCTGGATGAAACCAAATTCCTCTGAGCAGATTCCATCTAAAAAATCACACTTTTATTTAAAAATTCAAAAACAAAGGATACAACATCCTTAAAAGCAAAGCTCTGAAATGGTAGGACAAGCAAACATTAACAGTTGTAGAGTATCAGAAAGTTGTTATATAATTCATATGCAAAGTTTAAAATCAATATGACAATTTTAACATGTCTAAAGTAACGAAGAAAGCTAACCGTAACGAACGAACGGACCTACCCTTATTATAGAAAAGCTAAGCAAAAACTTTACACCTACTTTTCAAAAATTACAATTAAATTATAGAAATAAATGAATAGGTAGCAAGTATGATTTTGACCAGTAGTTTCTAAGCTATTTGTTATGTTACACTAAACTTAAGGGCTAAATTAAATGAAGATGGAAATAAACGAATAAAATAATAACAAGGATGTCAACATCCAATAGTAGCAAAGGTCAAAAGAGGGATGAGCTATCGTTCCATTTGTTAGGCAAAAAATATTCATTACTTGCCATGGTAGGGATTATAAATAATATATTTCCTATAATAATTTAATTTATTGGCTAGTTATACTGTAATAGTCATTTAACGCATCATATTATAAATAGCCTTTTTGGGTATAAAAATCTACAATGATTAAAACCAGTTTTGTTAACCCCGAGATGCCAACAAAACTGGTATTAATATTATGATTTTACATTCTTATATAATCATAGAAAACTGGATATGATGCGATACATGATTTTTCAGTATGACCAAGAACCCGCCATGTTGGAAATAAACGTACATTACCTCCATAAACTCCACGTCCAAGGAAGCAGTTTCCTTCTCCATAACCCTACAGAATAAATTATTGAACAAAAGGGGAAGTTTTCCCTCAAAGCGCCCTGTTGAGCACAAATACGCCGGCCTTCCCTATTAAGAGTTAGGGCATCGCAAGTAAAAAAAACTACACCTCCCACTTATTTTCAATTTATTTTAAAACTATTTAAGGATCATAGTTCTCGACTGTCAATTTAAGGAAAAGCACAAATAAAGCCTTCAAAATATTAGTTTTTCATATTAAACAGAATTTTAACCCTTAACGGTCGGGGGGGGGGGGGGTTGAACGCCCCCCCCCCCCCCCCCATCCGTTTTTTTCTATCTCATTTTATGTGTGTGAAAGATAAAGAGCCCAAACTGCGTGACTTTTTAAGTTTGGGTATGACACATAACTGAGAGTTGAAATTTTTTGAATATCTCCATCCTGGCGGGCACAGGATGCCAGCAAACCTGGCAGGGTCATCCAGGTAAACAGCAAAAATATTTTTTTGACTTGAAAAAAGCATTTTATCTTACCAAAATACTAAAATATCCTCTAGCAGTACATCCTCATATTAAATACAGGTGTTCAAGTCAATTTCAGGTTCCAGGTATGATCCTCCAGGTCTCCAGAAATCTTTAAATGGTTCCTGTGGCCGCAATTTTTGACTTAGAGACTTAAAATTTTAAACTTAAGCTTTTCTTACATGTCTACATAACGTATTAAAATTTCATAATAAAATTTCAAATCCGCCCCCGTTTTCCCGCCGACTGCGGCTGCTGGAAGCTGCTAAGTACAGCTGCGGCCGCTGAAATTTATATTTTGATATTTGAAATATAAAATTTACATAAAGATTAACATTTTCTGCAAAAAAAATTTATTCTAGCTTCAAAAATAAAAAAATTACAGCCGTTTGAAATTTTTAAGTAAAAAAGGACCTAAAAACAAAGGTTGTTAAATAAAAGGGTGAAGGAAGCGAAAATTGACCTTGACTTACTTAAGGTCGGAAATTCATCATAACACAGGGGACTTACACAAAAAAAAATTAGCCCTCTAGCTCTAATAGGAACTGAGATAACATGGGGGGCGTTGATTGCCCCCCCCCCTCCTCCCCGACTGATTAAGGTGCGGCAAGGGGCCCGACTGTAAGGGGTTAAGATAAGTTTAAAGTGCAAAAGACACACAGAAGATCACCGATCCAGAGCATCCATATTTTTTTATTGGAATAATAAGCCTTTTTGTCACCACCCCCCCCCCCCCCCCAAAAAAAAAAAAGTTAAAAACTACCTTATTTAGATCACAGGGGATGGCTCTTGTTGGCTTTAGGCCTCCAGTGCAATACTTCCATCCAATATTCTACATTAAAAAATTGTTAATAGTTATTTATCGCATCGTATTATAAACGGCTTTCAGCGGATATAAAATGTACAATTATATGCACCGGCTAAAAAAACTGGTTTTAATCTTATGATTGTACATTTCTATATTCGTAGAAAGCGGGATATAATACGATGCTAGACATAGTTTTTTTCGTATGGATGAGAACCGGTTCCTACCCACAGGATTCGAATGAATACGAGTAAAAAAATTAGGGATTTATAAATAAAAGCGAAGCTCTTCTATAATTAGGGTCGGTCTGTCCGGAACGGTTAGCTCTTTTCGTTATTTTGGACTTTGCATGGTGATTCCTTTAACAATTAGGTACGATTTCGAAAGCTTAGCAACTTTATAATCATTATCAGAATGTCCATACGTCAATTTATAATTTGTTGATTTTTAACTTTTTGAACAATAATTTTTTTATGTGATATAATTATTCTATTCGTCTGATTTTTGTAATACTGATTCCTAGGACAACAAGGTACAATGTTATAAGCGAAGCATATCTATAATATTAATATAAAATGTTAGTATGTCCATAACAGTATCCTGTATTTGAGTAATTTTGCTACAAATTTACTTTGTTTACTGGTTAAAATATGATTTAAGGAAATACACAATTAAAAAAGATTTTAAAATTTCAACTTGTTTCTAATAGTGCAGGCCAATAAAAATGTAAATAAGTAAAAAGTAATTAAGATTACCTCGTTTTTAGTATTTGAAAAAACAGAAAAAGTGTGCTTTGACTTCACTTTAAATCCATCTCCCCTAAAAAAAACTTAGATGATTTTAAATGTCTCTTAAACGGCTGCCTTGGCGGCCACTAAACACCAGCAGTGAAATCATAAATCCATCTATAATACAAAATAGCATGATGTCTGTCCGTCCGTCTGTCCCTTAAGATCTCAGTAACCACTGAACCGATTGGATTCTACTCTTCAGGGAATATACCTAATGTCCCTGTGGTGATTTTAGGCTATTTTCTTGGGGGTTGGGACCCCCCAAATACAAAATATCCCCCCACCATTTTTAGTAGCGAAGCTACTCTATAATTCACAATGTCCGTCCGTCCGTCTGTCCGTCTGTCCGTCTGTCCGTCCGTCCGTAATTAATGAATTGGGGGAAACGTGATTTTCTCGGCTCCTATAAAAGATAGAGAGCTTAAATTTTTTGACAACATTCCCATCATTAAGGAGCAAAATTAACTATAAAACATCAACGGCGATCGGACTGCTTTTTAGCAGGTTTTAGGCTATTTTTTATATTTTCCAAATTTTCCCCATATGTTTGGTGTTTATGGTCCGATTTTCAAAAAATTTTCAGTTGAAGATATCAAAATTAAATTTCCCGTCATTTGAAGAAAACAACAATGACGGTCAGACTGCCTTTTTGCAGGTTTTTGGCTATTTTAATATTTTTCACATTTTCCCCATATCTTTGGTGTTTATGGTCCGATTTTCAAAATTTTTTCAGTTAAAGATATCAAAATTAAGTTTCCTGTCGTTTGAAGAAAACAACAATGACAGTCAGACTGCCTTTTTGCAGGTTTTGGGCTATTTTTCATATTTTTCACATTTTTACCCATATCTTTGGTGTTTATGGTCCGATTTTCAAAATTTTTTCTGTTAAAGATATCAAAATTAAGTTTCCTGGCGTTTTAAGAAAAGAAACAATGGCGGCCAAACTGACTTTTAGCAGGTTTTTGGCTATTTTTATATGTTTGACATATTTCCCCATATCTTTGGTATTTTTGGTCTAATTTTAAAACTTTTTTGCATTAACAGTTTCAACATATTTTTTCCATTGTTATGTGCATCTAGTATGTAATTTACTTTAACCGTCTTCATCATACAAAATAAAACAAGGTTTCGTGTTTATTTTCTCCAACAAATCTATTCTTGATTTTAATAAATACACTTTAAATCTACTTCTACGTATTCCCATCCACAATTTTTGTTTTTCGCTACTTATGGATGTTGTCATCCTTGTTTTATTTTAAAATAAATGGCAGCACCAGAAATACTTATTTAAAATTACCTCTTGGGGCAAAGCCCCTAGAGGCTAGGAGCGAAGCAGCTAGTAACCTGTAAATCATTTGGATGCTCTAAAATGTCTTATTTTTGCATCATGTACCAAAACAACCCGTGGGTACTAATTCCCCAAAAAATAAACCCAGCCCCAGAAAAAAAAACTAAAAGCTTAAACATCCTTGCCTCATTGAAAAATTTTAAGCCGCGAAATGACAGTTAAGTTACAGCTTTTTTAGTAGCTTTTTGGCAGCTAGCTGCTACCTACATATATGCCTTCAAATTGTGGATGTAAAAAATAACCTTGCATATTTTTCTCTAACAAGTTTTGCCTCAGACCCAGGGACAGGGACAAAAAGTCTAAAAAACAAATAGTTGAACAGAGTTGGTTTCTTAAAAAAACGAATCAAAGAATCGGCCTTAGTGTCGCTGCACAATCAAAAAATTCTTCATCTTTCAATTTAATGAATTTTTTAAAACTTAAATTTAAAACTCTTAAATTGTTACCAAACACATTTTTTATTTTGCGATTATTCTCTAATTAGCCGAATCTTCAATTTTCTTTATTAAGAATCCACCTCTGGACTGACAGAGATTTAAGTAACACGTTCGTTGTTAGAGGATAAGTTAAAATTAATCCAATCAAATACTATATAATCCCTAATATAACCCGTTTTTTCTGATTATAACAAAATATCCAAATTTGAACGAACCTGTACTAAAACCTTTATCTGCCCTGTTTAGCTGTCCATAGTGCCCTAGCAAAATGGGGACAGATGTCACAGTTTTTGGCCTACCTATTCTATTGACGATACCCTATACCCCATCCCGTTTTTACCCCTTCCCTTTCTCTTTCGTCAATAGAATAGGTAGGCCAAAAGCTGTGACATCAATCCCCATTTTCCTAGGGCAATAAACACAGCCACCTGCTCTGTTCTACTATTTGTTTTTTAATCTTCTTCCTATTCTAGTTTTAATCTGTTTTTATTTGGAGAGGTGATTATTGTAGAGATCTTGCAAACAAAATTTTGGGTACACTAACAAACACTCAACAAAGTAAAATAATACTAGTGAAAACCAGGGTTCTTAAGGGAAAAGACAAATACAATAAACAAACTTAACCCTTTTGAGGATTAAAATTGTTGGTAAAATTTAGGCATTGCTAGTTTCCAACCCAATCAAGATTTATTAAAAGGGTCCTATAACAAACTTCGGAGTGGACACCTAACCTAACCTAATTTAGACCATCTTATAGGTTTTTAATATGTCTAACCCCTGCGAGGGGCTTATTTGTACATTTATATCTTAACCTAGCCTAATCTGTATAGAAATACTACACTCCTGCGTTTGTCCACTCGACGTTTGCGCCTCCTGCGTTTGTCCTGGAACCAAACGCATATGAGAACGTTTGTAAAAAGAGACTCGACAAAGTGGCTGAAAAAATGAGCCGTGTGACGTCAATAGATCCATCTCTTTTTAAGGGGTTTCCTTTCCCACTTTTCCTCTCAACTCTCCCTATTATGACGTCACACGGCCAATTTTTTCAGCCACTTTGTCGAGTGTCGTGTAAAACTATGTGAACTTGGATTACAAGATCTTTACAATTTTCATATCTCCCTTGTATAATAAACACAATTTTTGTTCTAAAAAAACTATGATCAAAGGGATGGGATAATGGATGCAAAATTACTTTATGGCTCTCTTCAACTGAGTTGTGTTTAAGAACTAATGCAACCTTTCTTATTTTCTCAAGAAAAAAATAAGCTTTGACTCCAATGATAGATTAATTGTCCATTGTCATATCCCTAAATCCTGAAAAAATCTTACCGACTGACACCCTCACACACATCTCCTCCCTGAAAATAATAGTTATTTCTCGCATCGTATTATAAACAGCTTTCCGCGGATATAGAATGTACAATTATCAGATTAAAACCAGTTTTTTTAGCCCCCAGGTGCCGAAAGCACGGGCTAAAAAAACTGGTTTTAATCTTATGATTGTACATTTTTAAATTCGTAGAAAGCTGGATATATCACGATGCTAGACAGTTTTTTCGTATGGATGAGAACCGGTTCTAATTCACCGAATTCGAATGAATACGAGAAAAACAATTTTAACAACATCCATAAATAGCATAGCACAAAAAAAAACATAAATTGAAAACGGAAAAAGTAATATGTTATAGTTCAGTGGCCGTTAAAACAGAGTATGAAAAGTATTAGAAAACCATGAAACATTTATAAAAGATATTTTGTAGAATGACCGACAGACTGACGGACCAAGTAAGTTGTAGTTGTATCTTCGCCATAACTTTACTGACGGACGAACAGACAAATTGCATTGCAAAGTAGCTTCGGTATTAAAAAAAACATTAAAATCGAAACACAAAAATATGAAAACACTGTCCAAAAATAAGAAAAAAAACACCCAAGGTTTTAAATTTATGGTACGTGAAGAAGGTCGCTCAAAAAATTCTGACGTCATAAAAATGAGGGATGAGGAGAGGAGGAGTAGGAAAAAAACCCTGATAATCCCTCATTTTTAATGACGTTACAATGCTGATTTTTTGAGCGACATTCTTCACGTACAATTTATGGCAAACTACTTCTAGTCTAGGAGAATATTTACAAGAAATCTGCAAAATAAACTCGTCCCCACAGTTTTATGAACGATCAGACTAGCGGACAATGCACTCATATGGAGTATTGTTTAAATATTGCAAGACATCGAAACTACTACGCCATGGTTCAAAATTTCCTTAAATCAGAATAGGTATTTATCGCATAATATTATAAACAGCTTTCCGCGGGTATAAAAATATACATTGGTTTTAATCTTATGATTGAATATTTTTAGTACAAAACTGGATATAATGCGGTACTATACATAATTTTTCAGTCTAAATACCGGTTCTAATCCACCGGAAATTAACCGGTTTCAAAGCGATACTGGAATAAAAATTATTCAATGTAATATTTAAAGAAACTCTCAAACGATTAGAATTAGAAGGGTTAAATAAAGCGAAATATATTTTCTACCATGAAGTTTGTTCTTGTTGTGTGTGTAGTATAGCTCTAGCCGCGCGTTTTTTGCGACTATTTAAAGAAAGTTAGGACTATACAGACTTAGTAAAGGAAGTGTTAAACTTTGTAGAACACGGTTTGCGTGATAAACATTTTCACGTTTCACAAAAGGCATTTGAACTTAATTTAGTGAATTGCATATTTTTTCCTGGTTAATTGGTTAAACTATATATATGGCATATATTTGAAAGAATTTAAATTTTCTACCACGTAGTTATTAAAATATCAAGACTTGAAAATCGTCTTTTTAAATTGCATATATCACAAAAAGACGATTTTCAAGTCTTGATATTTTCAAAACTACGTGGTAGAAAATTTAAATTCTTTCAAATATATGCCATATAAATATATACTATAGTTTAACCCAATAACTAGCAAAAAATATGCGGTTCTAAATTAAGTTCAAATGCATTTCGTGAAACTACCACTTTACCTTTCTGACTGTACCAATATACTCTCTGCCATTAGCATCTACAAAACATTGAATTTGAACACAAGAATTGAATTAGAATTTGTAGAGGTAATTGCCCCACAGGGTTACAGCCCCATGTGGGAGTTAGAAAAAGCTTTGGCACTTTCAAATAAAGTTCATTGTTGAGCACTGCTAAATTTTTGGGGAAAAATTGAAATAAGGGGGGAATTGTTTTGTTTAATGTAAGGTTTTTAATACTATAGGCCCCTCAGCGATAAAGCCCCCAATAAAAATACCCTTTTATTTTCCATTTAGATTTTTATCAGGCGTTTTAAATTAAGGAGCGTTTTCGGTGCTCAAGAATTGAAGCTTTTTATAAGGAATGTAAAAATGACGTATACTTCGCTACCATTGGTCAATTAAAATGTATACTGGTCAGTTATTGGTAATTTAGTCTGTGTATAGGCCTATCATTGGTGAATTGTATTGTATGGCGTCATTTGTACTGTATGACGTCATAATGTAAAAGCTAGACTAACCTATAAAATGACAGATGTGTTTTCTTTCCATTGTCACCACTTGGCTCTCTAGCGCGTTTCTAAATAAAATTAAAGGCGTTATCCTCTTAGAAATTTTTTTTAATTGAGTACTACGTGGCTAAGATTGGCTGCGGCTTATGAGGCTTCTGAAAGGCTTTTGGACCCTGATTTTTTATTATGATTATTATTTTCTTACTTGTGATCAACCCAGTCAAAGGCTGTGACGACATTCACCAACAGTAGAACCATTCCAGATTTTGTCAACATCATTTTTAAATCTGAAAACAAATTATATATTTTTTAGTGATTTTACTGCAAAAAGGAATAAAATTAAATTATAAAACATACATAAGTATTTCAGATTGTTTCAGCTTCGATATAACGCAAAAAAGTTTTAAAATTTGTTATACTCTGCTTATGGGAATTATAGTCCTTGTCAAAAATAAGGATGACAACATCCATAAAAGAAAAGCTCTGAAACGGTAGGACAAAAGGGCATTAACATTTGTATAGTGTCAGAACTGAATAATCAGAATATAAATGTATAAGAGTCGAAGCAAAATTGTAAGTAAATTTGTTGAAAATTGCTTGATACAGATCATTGTACCAAAAATTAGATCAATCATATAAATAGATCATATAAAATTTGCTGTTAAAAAAGTTAAAAAATCAAAATGTTGAAAATGAACGTACAGAGTTGCTACGCTTTCTAAATTGTACCTAACTACTATAAGGATCACAATGCAAAATTCGAAATCGATAGGACAATTCTAACGTGCCTAAATTAACCCATTAGTGACGAACCGGCTTTTAACGCCCGGTTCCAGAAAATGCCGAAAAAAAACGGTTTTCAGTTTCAGGATTGCATCATGCTCGCATGAGCCTACCCTTTACTGCGCTGTTTTTCAATTCCCCCCAGAGAGAAGCGTTTCTATCTATTCGGTCGGCCACAATCTTTCATCGAAAATGGGTGAACCAAGAAAAACAAGGTGATTTAAAATACCCCTTCTAACTTTTTTGTTTATGAAGTAAAGTTAGTGATTTTTTTCGTGAAATTTAAAGTTTATTGGCAACTACATTCATTTGTGAAATCGTTTTATTCAAATTATTATTTTTTTATATGATTTTTTTATCGTTTAATTATGTTCTATATAACTCCGGTTCGGCGTGAGTAAAAATACCCGCTAGTTTTATTGCCCTGCTCGGCGCGAGTAAAGATACCCGGTTTTAACTTTTCAACCATTAGATATATTAGATATTTTTTATCATTTATTATTCTCTTCAAATGTAAAAATTTCTTTATTTCCCAATGATAAATATAATTGATAGATAGATAAATAAAAGGATCGATAGATAGATAGATAGACTGATATATAGGGATAAGACAATGGCCGATAAATTTATGTAGATTCCCAATGATAATCAACAATTGTTAGATAGATAAATAAAAGGATGGATGGACAGATAGATAGATATATCTTGGTTTAGACTTTATTACATAAATATTTAAGGGGTGGGGGGGGGGGGGGGGATATGCAAATTTGATGGTTTTGGGCCATTTTTGTTATCTTGATATTACTGTATTATTCTATTCTTTTGTTTGTAATATTTTTTAAATACTTTAGGCCAAAGATATGTGATAAGTCTTTTCTAGTCCTTCCTTATCAATAAAAATGATATTTTTTTATATATTTGTCAATTACTGATACTACTAGAATAGTTGCTACTCTATAATTCACTTTGGACGTTCAAAAATTACATTATCAATATCCCTCCCATTATTATCAATACAAATATTAGCAAAAGTTTTAAAACTTCCTCGAAATATCCAGATAGGCTGCTAATATAGCCCTCAGATATTTAGGCTGCTAATATAGCCCTCAGATATTTAGGCTGCTAATATAGCCCTCAGATATTTAGGCTGCTAATATAGCCCTCAGATATTTAGGCTGCTAATATAGCCCTCAGATATTTAGGCTGCTAATATAGCCCTCAGATATTTAGGCTGCTAATATAGCCCTCAGATATTTAGGCTGCTAATATAGCCCTCAGATATTTAGGCTGCTAATATAGCCCTCAGATATTTAGGCTGCTAGTATAGCCCTCAGATATTTAGGCTGCTAATATAGCCCTCAGATATTTAGGCTGCTAATATAGCCCTCAGATATTTAGGCTGCTAATATAGCCCTCAGATATTTAGGCTGCTAATATAGCCCTCAGATATTTAGGCTGCTAATATAGCCCTCAGATATTTAGGCTGCTAATATAGCCCTCAGATATTTAGGCTGCTAATATAGCCCTCAGATATTTAGGCTGCTAATATAGCCCTCAGATATTTAGGCTGCTAATATAGCCCTCAGATATTTAGGCTGCTAATATAGCCCTCAGATATTTAGGCTGCTAATATAGCCCTCAGATATTTAGGCTGCTAATATAGCCCTCAGATATTTAGGCTGCTAATATAGCCCTCAGATATTTAGGCTGCTAATATAGCCCTCAGATATTTAGGCTGCTAATATAGCCCTCAGATATTTAGGCTGCTAATATAGCCCTCAGATATTTGGGTAAGGGGAGGGGATTGGGTAAAGTCATAAAGGGGTGTATCGTTAGCCAGCTTAGAGAAACATTTTATGCAAGAATCTTTCACAATATGCATGTATTCTATATCCAATGCAGTGAATTACTTGGAAACCTATGCTATGACAATGAGTAATATCTTGTAGATTTTTTTTATATCTAGAAATAACCAATTTTATCTCAATAAGATATTTTTTATTATTTCTTTTTAACCCAAACCCACAAGCATGATGACTCATGTCAAAAGATTTATGTTTTGGAACAAGGGAAATCAAATGCTAAGGTTCCCAGCAATAAAAATAATACCATAAACAAGGACAATCACTTGCAACAAGGATGACAACATACATAAAAGTGAAGCTCTGAAATCAAACGGTAAAACAAACGAACATTAACCCTTGTAGAGTGTCAAAACTTTATAAGTAGAATTCTAATTTGAAAGTTTAAAAAATTATTCTGTTCAAAGACATACTTACATTTTAGATACTTTACTTAAAATATTGTGCCTTGTTGTTCAAGAAATCATTGTTTCAAAAATCAGATGGAAGGATAGTTAGATATATCGTACAAAAGTGTGCGATTTCTCTTGAGAGGGTAGTGGTAGTATAGTTACTTAAAAACCTCCCCAGGACCTATGAGAAGCTACCCTGTAAAGGAAAACCATATCAGTTCAGCAGTTAGCGGGATCCTTTGGTACAAACATACAAACACATCCTGTTACTTTATTAAAAGGATTGCCAGATCCCCGTATCCCAGCAAAGAAGATGATACGTTGCTACTGACCCAAACTATTGCCAGATCCCTGTATCCTTGCAGAGAAGGTGATACGTTGCTACTGACCCAAACTATTGCCAGATCCCTGTATCCCTGCAGAAAGGATGATACGTTGCTCCTGACCCAAACTATTGCCAGATCCCTGTATCCCTGAGAGAAGATGATACGTTGCTACTGACCCAAACTATTGCCAGATCCCTGTATCCCTGAGAGAAGATGATACGTTGCTACTAACCCAAACTATTGCCAGATCCCTGTATCCCTGCAGAAAAGATGGTACGTTGCTACTGACCCAAACTATTGCCAGATCCCTGTATCTCTGAGAGAAGATGATACGTTGCTACTAACCCAAACTATTGCCAGATCCCTGTATCCCTGAGAGAAGATAATACGTTGCTCCTGACCCAAACTATTGCCAGATCCCTGTATCCCTGAAGAGAAGATGATACGTTGCTACTGACCCAAACTATTGCCAGATCCCAGTATCCCTGAGAGAAGATGATACGTTGCTAATGACCAAAACTTGTAAAAGTAGAATGGGCAATCATGATAGCAACACAATATTAGCAGAGAGAGAGAGAGGGGACAATAAGCTGTTTATTACACTAGTCCCCAAAGTTTTATAATAACACTTTCCTATTCGTTGGCTTAACAACTTTAGTAATTAGATTAGTTGATTAATTAAGTTGAGTGTTTCAACGTTTCAACCAATAATTTTAATCTACAGAAGATGTAATTTTGTGCATCATCATTGGGGATGTATATTGATTTATTGGCCATTGTCTTATCCCTTCAGATCCCTGCAATATTAGTAACAAATATTGTACTCCTTATCTATGTCTTTGTTTAGTCAGGGATCTCAGGGGATAAGATAATTGATCTACACAAGGAATGAAAAAATATTTATTTCTCGTATCGTATTATAAACGGCTTTCCGCGGATATAAAATGTCCAATTATAAGATTGCCCGTGCCTTCGGTATCTCTGGGCTAAAAAAACTGGTTTTAATCCTATGATTGTACATTTTTATATTCGTAGAAAGCTGGATATAATACACTGCATGCTAGACATAGTTTTTTCGTATGCATGAGAACCAGTTCCTATCCACCGGATTCGAATGAATGAATACGAGAAAGAATTTATAAAACTTTGGGGACCAATATGATTTAAAGTTCAATGTCCCCTCCCTCCCTGTTGTTAATTATTCTGCAGCAATAACAAAAGTAGCGAATCTACCTTAAAATTATTGTATGTCCGTCCGTCATTAGTTTGTCAAAATTACGTATAATAAAACTTGGATCTCGAAAATTAAATAGCTTACATTGACAAGACGTTTTCATCAAAAATGTTAGCTTGTTTTTTTCTGTGTTACTTCAAGAAATTACGTCCCCTTTAGGCCTCTAGGGGTACTTTAGGTGACGAATTAAATTTGTCCCACCCCCCCCTCTTAGTTTTAGTGTCAAAAAGAAAAAGTAAAATCCCCTATTAATTAATTTTTTTTGAGGGGTGGGGGTATAACCCGAAAATAGGTATAAACCTTCCCGGGACCTATGAAAAGCTACCCTGTAAAGGAGAAACATATTGGTTCAGCTGTTAGCGAGATTCTTTGGTACACACACACACACACAGACAGCCTGTTAATTTATTTATAAGGCTAATCCAGGTCTAGATTTAGTTTAAATATCATATTTTTGTAATTTTATTTCAGAAAACGTTTTGTTTCATTCTTGTTTAAACCAAGAAAAAGTCAAAATCAAGTTTGACGCAACTACGTACGCTGAAATATGTGGAATTTAAAACATGACAATTATCATGTTTTGGTTTTTACGCCATACAAGCGCAGAAGGGGGCAATGGACTGCTTATACACAGTGCGTTCAAAGGTGCTTTGACTTTTGAGTCAGAACCTAAATTGGGACATAGTGCATTGCATTACCCTAGGTTAGGTAACTTCATTTCACTTTTCAAAAAAATCTAAAATGCAGCCGTTTTTGAGAAAATTAGAATTGAAATTTTTTAGTTCAATTTTCATCCCCTAGGAGTTACCGCATAATCATGACAAGAAAAGCAAAGATTATTGATTTAAAATTTTGAACAATTTTGAACACAAAAGTCAAAGCACCTTCGAACGCACTGTGAATAGACTGTACCAAAAAGTATTTGATTGGTTGGATTAACCTAGCAGTACTCAAACTTTTCAACCAATAATGTTATTCTAAAGAATGGGTATTTTTTTTGTCATCATTTATGATGTACATCAATTAATTGTTCATTGTCTTATCCCCTAAAATCCCTGACAACAACAACGCACTTTGTTTTGACTTTTAAAGCCATATACATATGTACATACTTTCTAAATAAGCAACCTTAAATTTTTCTTTAAAAAGGAAATCTGTAATACAAAGTAGAACGATGTATGTCTGTCTGTTTGTTTGTACCGAAGGATCTCGCTAATCGCAGAACCGATACGGTTCTCCTTAACAGGGTAGGTCCCGGGAATGTTTATAACTATTTTTAAGGAGAGTACCACCACCCTCCAAAGAGAAATCTTTTTTTATTCTTAGAGACTTTAACGCAACATAGAAAAAATCTGACAAAATCTGTTAATATGTATACTATCGTTTAAAATACAAAAAAAACATTTAAAGTGCCACTATCTTGGGGCGTTGATATGACCTCTTGGGGCAAAGCCCCTAGAGGCTAGGAGTGAAGCCGCTAATTTTGACAAAAATTAATAAAATCAAAAAGAAAATTGCATGATTAGATTATATCATAATGTTTTGCTAAAACGCACATTTCTCCATTGCAAATTATAATAGCAACATTTAAGTAAGCATTAATTTTGCAGAAGTAAACCTTGATCATAAAACCTTTTCTTAATAAATATTACTCATTTGATAGATGATTGATAGAATTCTTGGCATTCAGTAGACGATCATGCTTATTCGAGAAAACGTACGTTCATCCGTCTGTAACAGAGAGCTGTTTCAGCGCTAATTTAGGCATGTTAGAATTGTCCTGTCGATTTCAAACTTGGCAATATGATTCTTGTAATAGCTATGTTCGATATAAACTCTATAATCGTTGCAAGAAAGTAGGTTCATTTAAGACCGGCTGATTTTTAACTTTTTTACAATTTGATAATTGATAAATTTATCCTATTGATCAGATTACTGGAACAATGATTCCTAGGATAACAAGGTACAAATTTTGTAACGAAACATTTAATCTAAATTATTATCTTAACTTATTTTTTTCTTATCAAGTTCTTTAATGTTCGTTTGTTCTACAGTCTATTTTTAGAACTTCGCTTTTATGGATGTTGTCATCCTTGTTTTTTTGTTGTTGTTAGTAAAACTGTCTTTCACTGAGCACTACGAATCTGAAACTAACCTTTTGTTTTCCATATCTCACAAGTGAACGTTACTTTTGATAATCAGAGATAGGGGACAATGGAATGTTAATTACACTAGTCCCCAAAGTTTTATAATAACGTTTTCTTATTCGTTTGCGTTACAACTTTGTGGACTTTGAGTTTTGATCAGTTGATTCACTTAGTTGAATGTTCGGACGTTTCTACCACTAATTTTTATCTACAGAAAGGTTATTTTTTGTGTAATATCATTGGGGATGTACATCAATTTATCGGCCATTGTCTTATCCCTTTAGATCCCTGTTTGATAACACTGGTTTAAAACAAGTATGATAACAAACCTAAGAGCGAAGCTCGTCAACTCGGCAAGTAAAATCAATGATCATGAACAAATGCAGTTTTTGTACTTTGAAAAAAAATGTATTAATATTTAAATTTGTGATTAAAAATTTAAATATATTATGTGTAAACTAGCGGCTGCGCCCCTTGCATCTAGTTTAAAACAAGGATGATAACATACTTTTAACTTAAGAGCGAAGCCCAACAAGTCGGTCAATAATACAAATGTTAAAGAAAAAGAATTGTATGTAAATCTATAATACAAAGTAGAACGATGTTTGTTTGTTGTTTGTTTGTCTGTCTGTTTGTTTGTAGCGAAGGATCTCGCTAACCGCTGAACCGATCGGGTTCTCCTTTACAGGGTAGCTTCTCATAGGTCCCGGAAAGGTTTATAACTATTTTCTTGGGGGTGGGACATCCCTAACCCCCCCAAAAAATGAAAAATCCCCCCCAACAATTTTTTTTTATTTTCTTTAAAATCTAAAATACGAAAAATTGGTTTGATCAAACCTCTTGGGGCAAAGCCCCTAGAGGCTAGGGGCGAAGCCGCTAGTATCTAAATAAAATAACATAGGTATAACAAACTATCAAAAAAATTAACACTTTAAACCATAAATATGAAAAGGTTCTCTTAAAAGAGTTACTACGATAACAAAGTTATACCTAACTGTTATAGGAATCTTAAAGCTGAGTATAAACATGCTTAAGCTAACGATTAGACGGACAGACCGGGACCCAAAACGTATAAGAGCTTCGCGTTTAATCCTTATAATAAAGTAACAGGATGTTTATGTGTTTGTATGTTTGTACCGAAGGATCTCGCTTACCGCTGAACCGATCGGGTTCTCCTTAACAGGGTAGATTCGCATATGTCCCGGGAAGGTTTATAACTATTTTGGGGGAGGGTACCACCACCCTCCCTAGAGAAATTAAACTTTTTTTAAATTTATCGATTTTTAGAAAGAGAGTTCAACGAAAAATAAACGTCAAAAGCCATATTTTAAATATAAAAAAAAACATTTAAAGTGCCACTAGAGGCCTCTAGGGGCGTAACCGCTAGTAATGATAAAAGTAGATAAACCAAAATGAGCCATTTTTAACAAAAGTGGGTGGACAGAGTGGCTATTCAATTTAATCATGTAATGATTGGGTGATAATCTATGATACAAAGTAGAACGATGTTTGTTTGTCTGTCTGTTTGTTTGTAGCGAAGGATCTCGCTAACCGCTGAACCGATCGGGTTCTCCTTTACAGGGTAGCTTCTCATAGGTCCCGGAAAGGTTTATAACTATTTTCTTGGGGGGTGGGACACCCCTAACCCCCCCCCCAAAAAATGAAAAATACCACCCCCCCCAAAACCCCCCCCCAAATTTTTTTTTCTTTAAATCTAAAAAACAAAAAATTAGTTTGATCAAATCCTTTGGGGAAAAGCCCCTAGAGGCTAGGGGCGAAGCCGCTAGTTAACATATAAAGAATAATCCTTTCCATAGCCAGTAAAAAAAGCAAAAATGCGACAATCCAATCTTCTTCCACTTCTACTAACATTAAATATACTGACCCCAAAGTTTTCATTGTTTAAAAACTTTGGGGGTCTAGGTTGATTCATTATTTGTCAGTACAAAGTATACATTTTTCAAGCAATAAATTTGTTGTACATAACTGGTTATTTTAGTAAAGTTTAATTGAGATAATATCCATCGTCTTATCACTTAGGATCCCTAAATTCTGGTGACTGCAACGAAAATTAATATCATCAATCCGAAATAAAAAAAAAATAAGAATTAAGTTACAGGATTTCAAAGTTTCACTTCTGTTTTAAAAGACAATTTATTTGTCATTGTTGCCAGTTTAAAGGTTGATTCACAACTAACTATATTCTACTAAAACTATATTTACGTTTCAATTTTGTTTGCTTAGTGGGTTTATATAAAACAGCTAAACAAAACTTCACTTAAAGATACTTTGAAAAAAAAAAATAAATAAAATAAAAAGAGCAAATATTTTTAAACAAGTATTAATAGAAGGGCGTACTTAAAGAAATATTTAATCTCTTTTATTTCAAATATAACTTTTGTTATTGCAAGTTAAAGCTTTTTTCTAAAGGTACAAGTTGCTTACTTTCAGCCTAAATCACTGGTGGTTTTGGTTGGACACCTAATAATGCACGATCATACACACAAGCAGTATACATTAGAATGATCACTATGGACTACTAGAATAACCATACCATTTTTTTTTCATTTTATAGCAATAACATGTCAATAAAAAGACATTTTAAATTTTACAATATTTTTTTTGTGAAATGGGAAAGTACAACGGGATGGGGTTTGTTACCGTTTGCGCACAAAAATCTCAATAAATTCTAAAGAAAGCTTAAGGATGACAATATCCATAAAAGCAAAGCTCTAAAATTAGATGGATGAAGAAAAAAAACGAACAATGACTCAATGGAATCATCAAGTAAATTTTAAAATCGATAGGACAAATCTAACCGAAACCGTTACAGACGGACGGACCGATCCTAATTATAAAAAAGCTTTGCTTTTAAAAAGGGAAATTGATCGCTTCTCTAAAAAATCTGAAAATAGAAATGACGCAAATATGTACAAAATTTCTGATCAATATTCGTGTTTTTTTTTTTAAAATACAACATATAATAATAGCTATTAAAACAATTTTCAAGTATAACTTTTATCTTATTAGGATAGCAATTAAATAAGAAAAATATTTTTACTATATGCAATGCAATTCATGATCAAACACCTAATTGAAAAAAATGCAAGATATAGCTTTTATTTTAAGATAGGCTAGGGGCAACGCCCCCTAGAAGCCTCTAGGTATTCTTAAGGTGGGAGGAAGATAAGTCAACCGCCCTTCTACTTTTTAATTTATGTTTTAATAAGAAATATTTTTTTAAAAACTTGGGGGGGATTTTAAATTGGCGCATTTGTATAAACACCAGTTATGGTACAAGAATAAGGGGGGGGGGGGGACAAAACAAGTTCATATCATATGTAGTTCGGGAAAATTAACCTATTGGGGAGGGGTTGTACTTGTATTTATACAGGTTGTACAAAATTCCCATAAAAGTCAAATAGTATGCAATGCAATGTAAAAAAGTGAATGAGGGATCTCAAGGAATAATACAATGATGTACACCACCAATTACAATGAACAAAATGTCGCTTTTATAAATCAAAATTATTCGTAGAAAAGTTTTAATTAGTTTAATTACATTCTTATTCTTCCATCCTCCCTGCTAGAAATAATCTTTTGATATTTTCTGTCGTTCCTAAAACACAAAAGCTTTTATAAATTTGCATAAAAAGTACATGACTTTTATTTAATAATCATATATAATTTTTAGAAAAATTGCAAATAACGGTTGATGTGTAATTGTTAAAAACGCAGAAATCGTCATGGTTAGCTTTTTCGTTAATTTAGGCATGTTAGAATTATCCTATCAATTCAAAACTTTGCATGGTGATTCCTGTAGTAATTAGGTACTATTTAGAAAGCGTAGAAACTCTATATTTATTACCAAAAGGTACATATGTCCATTTAAAACATATAAATTTTTTACTTTTTGACATCAAATTTTTGTATGTTAGAATTATCCGATTTAAATGATTAGAATACTAATTCCTATTACAACACGGCACAATGTTATAAGCGAAGCATGTCTATAATTAAGTCCTAAAAATGTTAGTATGCTCTTAAATAGTATTATGTATTTATGCAGTTTTGCAACAAATTTACTTACAATTTTGTTTATACTTTTGCAATAATAATAATGCAAAAAAACGTTTCTAACAAATTAAAGAGCATAGCTATACATAACTGGGTAACGGATAGGCAGACTTACCATAAATCTAAAAAAGTCTTACTTTTTAAAAATACTAGCAGCTTCGCCCCTTGCCTCTAGGGGTCCAAGAGATTTGATAAACCTATTTTTTTGTATTTTAGATTTAAAAGAAAAATGTTTAAAAAAATTATTTTGGGCGGGAGGGAATTTTTTTGGAGGGGTGTCCCAACCCCCAAGAAAATAGTTAAAAACCTTCATGGGACCTATTATAAGCTACCCTGGAGCAAATAATAAAACAGTTTTCCTAAAAAATAAGAAAAATATCTTCTTTTTATTTGTCTAATGTCCCAACGGGCATGGTCCGATAAAAAAAGATTCATACAATGAAATAAAAAAATAATTATCTGCAAAACTCTGCACTAAAACGCACGCAACCAATCATGTCTTAAATTTTTAATTACTAGCGGCTACGCCCCTAGTTCTCTAGAACACTTTAGAAGGTGGGGTTGAATTTGATAACCATTTTTTTATTTCATAAATAAGGAAAAAAGCCCACTTATTTCTATTTTAGTTAAAAAAATTATAATTAAATTTTTTTTTGGGAGGGTTTTTCATGGGCGATTTCTCTTGTAAGGATGGTGGTACCCTCCCCCAAAATAGTTATAAACCTTCCCAGGACCTATGTTAGCGAGATCCTTCGGTACAGACAAACAGACAGACAGACATCCTGTTACTTTACTATAAGGATAACAATTTGTCAATTACGTTTTAAAAAAATCTTTGGAGAGAGAGAGAAACACCCCCACCCTTTATCTAATTTAATTTTATAAAAAAGAACATATTTGTGATGACTTACTTAAGTTGAAGTAAAAAAATTAAAGCTGATTTAAATCTAACGCTTTAGGTTTATATAAATCTTTGGGAAGTCTAAGATTCAAAATAAAACATTATGATTATATTTTTTGAAAAAATTTAGCTATTAATGATAGAACACCGACAAAAAAGCTTTTAAAAGAAGAATACATAATCTGCGCACGCTTGGGTGGCCACTAGGAATCGATGTATAATAACTTGGATATTGCACCATATTTTCGCCTACTCTCATAAAATTTTACTTACAGATGACTAATATATATCCAAAACTTTAACTCCATCCCCCCCCCCCCTACACTCCTACTGGAGGATGTACTGACCAATAAATGAGGAATATAGTGGCAACCTAAATTGGCGATAACATTTCCTCTGTCATATTATCCATATGTATATCATATCCATTGCACTAGGCATCTACAGGGTACTGTATGAAAATTCTCTAACACTTTCTAATAGTGGCGTGTAGAGAGTTTTGCGAAGCGCGCAGATTTTTTTAACAACACCTTCCAATTTTTTTTAATATGGCTTTTAACCCTTGACACCCCCTTGAATGTATTAAGGGCTTGCATCACAGGTGGGCTTAGCACCATGTCATAGGGGGTGGATAAATTGAAGGGTGTATCTATCCCCCTTAATTTTACCAGGCGAGTGGATACACCGCCTACTGCACATCACTGCTTTCTACAATTATCAACACAAAGCTTTTCAACAATCAATTTAGATATGATATGATCGTCCTAGCAATTTTAAACTTATTAAAGTTAATTCAAATTAGAAACCAGAAAAATCATTGTTTTAAAAAAAAGATTGGACAATGTTGTTAGACCCTGTAGGTATATTTATATAATATAAAAACTTATAACAACTTCACAATTTTATAAGTAATGCTTTTTGAGGGCTTGGTTTTGAACAAACATTGGGTTATAAATTAAACTTTCAAATGTTTAACATTTAACACATTAAAATAAACAAAAACAAGGATGACAACATCCATAAAAGCGAAGCATTGACACGGTAGGACAAACGGACATTAACACTTGTATAGTAACAGAACTGAATGATCAGAATGTAAATGTATAAGAGTCGATGCAAAATTGTAAGTAAATTTGTTGAAAAACTGCTTCATACAGAATAATGTTTTTGGACATACTTACATTTTTAGAACTTGATTTTAGAGTTGCTTTGCTTATAACATCATACTTTGTTGTCCCAGGAATCAACATATCAAAAATCAGAACAATCGGATGATTAAATCACATAAAAATGAACCCAGTAAAAGTGTCGGACTGATTATGACGTAAAAAAAATAATTAGCCAATGAGAGGCCACTATAAATTTTACCATTGGTGAATAATGGCCTCTCATTGGCTAATTGTTTTTTGACGTCATAATCAGTCCGACACTATTACTGGGTTCCATAAAAATTTGTTGTTAAAAAGTGAAAAAAATCAACATGTTTAAAACACGTTACGGATGGACGGACGGACGGACGGACCGACCCTAATTATAGAAAAGCTTCGCTTTTAACAATCAAGCAATCCATTTCAAAGCATCTAGATTCCTAAAAATAATAAAGTTAAAAAAATTGTATAAACTTGGACAGGAATCGACAACAGCAACTTTAAGAGGCCGCAGCCGCTATCATCAAAGCTTCTTAGCCGTGCAGTAAACAGTTACCTCCAGCCAATTTGGCTTAGAGAGAGCCGTAAGTTTATCTGCTGTAGGCCGCCAAAATTTTAATTTAGCTACAGCTTCTGCATTTTAAGTTATCCTTATATAAAAGTAACAGGATATCTATTAGCCTAAGTGAGTGTCTATCCGTGTGTACCTAAATATCTCTCTAACCGCTGAACCGATTTGGATTCCTTTTTAAAGTGAATCTTCTCGAAGGTCCTAGGAAGGTTTATATCTATTTGGAGGAAGGGTAATACCACCCTATAAAAATAAATCACCACCGGAAACTACTCTGCCCCCCCCCCCCCCCCACCCCTCACAAAAAGAGTTTTTTTTGCCTCAACAGGACGCTTTTGAGTTGATTACTACAAAAATTAAATTTTTTTCGATAATTCTTTAAAATAAAAAGCAATACAAACGTACTTAAACGAAATTAAAAAAAACTTTGGCGTTAGAATTATTAATGTTAATATTATGCAACAATGAAAACAAAGTCATAAGCTTGAATAATTTCAATAAATTATACGAAATTTGTCACTTAATTCAAAAATTTTCATAATAATACTTAGTCATTCTTATTTAAACAGCCATGTTAGTGGCGAATCTACTCTACAAAACGTTCTCTGATTTTTGCGTTATTTATTTCCAGATATCCAAAGATAATTTATCTATAATCTACTTGTTATAATGTACTTTTTTGTAAGAATAAAAAGCTGCAAAAATTGATTGACAAATGGTCAAATTTACAAACAAAAAAGATAAACAATCTAACCCCCCCCCCCTCCCTTCCTATCCTAGAACCTTTATCATCTTTTAGTTATTTTATTAGTACACTAGCGGCTACGCCCCTAGAGGCCTCCAGTGGCACTTTCAATGTTTGTTTCCTTATTTCAAATATGTCTATGTTGCGTTCAAGTCTGTACGTAAATTTAAAAATTTTACCAAAATAGTTATTAACCTTCCCGGGACCTATGAGAAGCTACCCTGTAAAGGAGGATCATATTGGTTCAGCGGTTAGCGAGATCCTTCGGGACAAACATACAAACACACAGACAAACACACAGACAAACAAATAGACATCCTGTTACTTTATTATAAGGATTAGTTTCAATGTACATTTAACAAGGATGACAACATCCATAAAAGCGAAGCACTAAAACGGTAGGACAAACACTCATATAGGGCCAAAACTGAATAATCAGAATATAAATGTATAAGAGTCGAAGAAAAATTGTAAGTAAATTTGTTGAAAAACTGCTTCATACAGAATAATGTTTTTGGACATACTTACATTTTTAGAACTTTATTTTAGAGATGCTTTGCTTATAACATCATACTTTGTTGTCCCAGGAATCAACATATCAAAAATCAGAACAATCGGATGATTAAATCACATAAAAATTTGTTGTTAAAAAGTGAAAAAAATCAACATGTTTTAAATGAACGTACGGACATTCTTGTTATGATTATAGTTGCTACCCTTTCTAAATCGTACCTATCTACTTAAGGAATCACCATGCAAAGTTAGAAATCGATAGGACAATTCTAACATGCCTAAATTAACGAAAAAGGCTATCCATCTCTGACGAACGGACGGACGTACGGACCGACCCTAATTATAGAAAAGCTTCGCTTTTAAAAAGGGTTGCATGCATAGAGAAAAAAATAAAAGAGAGGAATCGAAGCAACTAGAAGATGAAAATAGGCAGTGGGCCTAGAGGCCTACTCAGCGCTGTTGCCGCGCTAAAATTTATTGCTATTCCACTACTTTTCAAATGGGAGGATTAAAATTTATTTTAAAAAAATATTTTTTTACTTTTTACCATTTCCATATTTAGGGCAAGAATATTAGATTAGATATTTTCGTTTTAATGTTTTAATTAAAAATTACATAGAATGTTATTTTTATTTAAAAAATTTGTTCATGAAAGATGAATCATTCTATTTCTAAAAAGGGGGAAATTTTTTTTCATAATGAACATTCAGCTGATTCTGACCGCCCACGGCTGTTTGCTAAATATCGCTTTTCTTTTTATTCACATTATTATTTATGATTGACTTACAAAAAGCCCTGGGCGATTTTTGATTTTTGTCTGCTTCTAAATTTAGGGATGGGGAAGTAGTATTTTACCATGAAAAAGGGGTGAGTATTCATCCTCTTATCCTTTTTCCTTATGGTTGCATGATATAAACAACTCTTTATAAACCCACTCTGTAAGTTCAATCAATTTAGACCATCATTTTTCGAGATCTTTTGCTTAAGACAAAAAGATCCTTACTACTAGTCTGATATCAAGGATGGATAAATTCAATTATAATTTGAGGAGAAGATTCAAATAGTTTTCTATATATAAAATTGAACATCTGATTTTAAACTCGCTTAGTTCAATTGTCTAGGAATTGAAACAACTTATAAAAGAATACAATACAAATGACCAATGATAGGCCAGTAAACATTTTACTATTGGTCAATTAAAATGTATACTGGACTTGCAGTGGTCATTTGTATTGTATGACGTCATTTTTTTTATAAGCACTATAAGCTGCTTATCATTTGCCCTACACATGCAGAAACCATAAATATAAAACAATATAAATCAATAATACAAAGTAGTATGATGTCTGTCTGTCTGTCTGTCCGTCCGTCTGAAGCTTAAGATCTCGGTAACCACTGAACCGATCGGATTCTACTCTTGAGGGTATATACCTATTGGTCCTGTGGTGGTTTTAAGCTATTTTCTTGGGGGGTGGGACACCCCTAACCCCCCCAAAAACAAAAAAATCCCCCCCTTATTCTTTATTTTGCTCTGGTACAGGCTGCCGCAGGCTGCCCTTTTTATTATTTTTTATTCCAGCATTTATTTTGAATGAAAGAATAGTAACATTCTCTCACTAAAAACAATAAATATTAATTTTTTTTATCACCTCTTGGGGCAAAGCCCCTAGAGGCTAGGGGCGAAGCCGCTAGTATAATACAAAGTAGAACGATGTCTGTCTGTCTGTTTGTTTGTCTGTCTGTTTGTTTGTAGCAAAGGATCTCGCTAACCGCTGAACCGATCGGGTTCTCCTTTACAGGGTAGCCTCTCTTAGGTCCCGGGAAGGTTTATAACTATTTTTTGGGGGGTAGGACACCCCTAACCCCCCCCCCAATTTTTTTAAAACTAAAATTAAAATAGTGGGGTCGACTAACCCCCCCTCCAAATTTTTTTTTTATTTTCTTTAAAAACTAAAACACGAAAAATTAGTTTGATCAGACCTCTTGGGGCAAAGCCCCTAGAGGCTAGGGGCGAAGCCGCTAGTTAATTTACATTTTGGTTAAAAATAACATTAAATTGTTATTTAGAATAACACTCAAAATAGTAGCAGCTCATAGTGCCTATAAAATATGACGTCATACAATACAAATACAATAGGAAGGAGAAAAGTTGACCTCATCCCATTTAAAATTTGAGTTTCAAAAGAGTAAAAAAAATATTTTTTTGGGGGGGGAGGGGGGTAAAGACACCCTCCCCAAAAATAGTTTAAAACCTTCCCAGGACCTATAAGAAGCTTCACTGTAAAGGAGAAGAATATCGGTTCAGCGGTTAGTGAGATCTTTCGGGACAGACTAAAAACGCTTACTACTTTATATAATAGGATACTGGCCTATCATAGGTTATTTGTATTGTATGACGTTATTTTTTTATAAGCACTATAAGCTGCTTATCAGGAATGAATTTAGACTTTGTTACTTATGGATGTTGTCATCCTTGTAGAGAGGCCTGGCAAGGAAAAAGCCCAAGGACAATTGTGTGGTCAACAATAAAAACAAGGAAAAAATTACAAACCTACACTTGCAGAAACCGCAAATATAAAATAATGAAATTAACATTTTGGTTAAAAATAACAGTAAATTGCTATTCATAAATAACCAGGAAATACCACACAAAACAGTAGTAGAGGAATTTTAAAGAAAAAATTTCGCTTAATAACATTAAAAGTCAACAAGGATAACGTTGTCATAAGAAAGAAAAGAAAGAGATATAATATACAAAAACTCAAAAGATCACAAAACATTTAAAAAATGAGGTTGATTCATGATAATTTATAGATTAGTTGTGCCAATGTCATAGAAATCTTTACTAAAAATTTCAGCTGTCTATCTTTAAAAGCCAAGAAAATCACATTTCCCCAAAAGCGTTACGGACTGACAGATAAAGATAAATATAGAGTAGCTTCGCCCTTAAAATCAAATCATCCAAGAAAATTAACAGCTTTTTTTCTAAAAGTGTAAAAAGGTGATATGACTTTAAAAACATTACAAATTATGCCACCTCAAGTATAAATAATGATGACAACATCCATATAGGTCCGTTTTTATACATAATGTGGCAAATTTGCTATGTCTCAATTTTGGCGAAAAATTACGTATTTTCGAGCACTTTTTCATTATTTTTTTTGTTTCTTTACTTTAAAATAATCTATATTATTAAAAATATGTATCTGATTTTATTATAAATATATGAAATATGGTTAGTTTTGTGCAGATTGACAAGGATTAGATGTGATTTAATCGAAATATATTTCTACAATTGAGCTGTGTGTTTTTCCTTGAATAGTCTCTTTTCAACAACAGTGCCGTGAATTATTCCATCTGGCGAAAAAAGTGGTCTGATTAATAGTTTGAAAGAAAATCCTCCCCTCACTCCCCCACACCATATCTTTAGAATAAATTAAAAATTGAAGGGTTAGTAGTCTTTTTTTATTACTTAGGTTAGGTCAGGTAATACTGGGTAGCCTCGCAGGGTTATGTCACCGCAGGTATAGAACCCCTATAGGTGTAAGGCACAGAAAAAAAGTAACCCTCATATTTTCAAATTTTAACATCAAGGAGGTATGGTTTGTCACAAATAATAAACTATCATTGATGTAATTTCACTGTTTTACACTTTACTGTTATTTTTTGCTGATAATATTAACAGGTCACGCATCTGCTGAACAAAATTGTCTTTGTTATACTTTCCTATTAATCTAAAATCACTACACACTATGTGCTATTTGTGTGGATTGTATTTATTTTTAAAACATGTTTAAAAATATCACAATTTCATGTTTTTAACAAGGACCATTATGTAAAATAGTTGCAGAGCCTTTTAAAATTACTAGCGGCTTCGCCCATAGCGTATAATTACATCTTTTATTACCTGGAGATGCCCCTACTCCACCACTATTTTAAATAATTTTAAAAAAATTGGTGGAGGGATTTTTTGTTTTTTTTGGGGGTTGGTGGGTGTCCCACCCCCAAGAAAATAGCCTAAAATCACCACAGGACCATTAGGTATATTCCCTAAAGAGTAGAATCCAATCGGTTCAGTGGTTACCGAGATCTTAAGGGACAGACGGACAGACAGACAGACAGACGGACGGACGGACGGACAGACATCATTCTACTTTGTATTATAGATAAGCACAATTTTAAAATATTAAACAGAAGAAAAAATAATTTATTTTGCCTTAAATTGCCCTAACTATACTAACAGAACAAGGATGACAACATCCATAAAAGCGAAGCACTAAAACGATAGGACAAACGGACATTAACACTTGTATAGTGTAAGAACTGAATAATCAGAATATTAAAGTATTAGAGTCGAAGAAAAATTGTAAGTAAATTTGTTGAAAATCTGCTTGATACAGGATAATGTTTATGGACATACTTACATTTTTAGGACTTGATTATAGAGTTGCTTTAAATCGTACCAAACTACTACAGAAATGACCATGCAAAGTTTGAAATCGATAGGATAATTCTAACATGCCTAAATTAACGGAAAAAAGCTATCTATCTCGGACGGACGTACGGACGCTTTTAAAAACAGACACATATATAGTAGTTTCGCTACTGAAAACAATAAAAATCCTACTCTATGATTTCATGAACTAAAATAATTTGTATAAGTTGCAATGGGAGAATGTTTCTATACTTAATTTTTTGGTCAGATTAGAATGAAGTTTAGAACTGGCTCTAAGCCATATTAAAAATCATATATCGTATCGTATTATCGACAATTTTCTACGCATAATAAAATACAAATAATAACAATATTATCGGTTTTGTTGGTCAGTACCTTCAGTCCCTCGGGGATACGAAAACTTGAATTATTTCATTGATTTTTCATTTTACTATACGCGGAAAGATGTCTTTAATAAGATGCTATGAATACCGAACCCCGTATTACTGTCTTAGAAATCAACTTAGTGACGTAACAAAAAATTGAGGGATGAGAGGAGAGGTGGGAAAGGAAACCCCTAAAAAAGGGATGGATAATAGAACTGGTGGGATGGAAAATAGGACTGATCGATAATTTATAATTTATAAAGAAAATTTAGGAAATAATGTTACAAAGAGTACAAAATACTATAATTTTTATACTCTTTGTAAATATGTTTTTATCTTTCTTTATTTTTCCTTCCAAAGAAGAATTAATATAGATTTTCTATAAATAAATATCGGGTATAGTCCATTTCGTAACATGGCACCTTATGGGGCGATTCTTCGTATTTTTCACAGTAGCTTTACTCCTAACCTAACCTATAAAAAGTCATTTTAAAAATACGACAAATCGCCCTTTAGAATAAGCAATAGCAATTTAGCTTTTATATTATTGTTTTCAATGCATAGATTAATTTAAATTTTTCGAGCAAACATAGTCATTTGTATAATTTATCAAGCTTCTGTCAGCATAATATCTATGACAAATATAAATCATTATATGAGGGAAGAGGAGTGAAGGGGAAACCGCTTAGTTGGAACGTATTGTTTTAATAGCGGCGATTTACATTGAGGGAACATATACAAAAATTTAAAGCAGATCCAAATCGGTCCAGCGGTTAGCAAGTTTGAAACATAGTGTATGCTTTCTTCAGCGAATATTTCTCTTTTTATGTAACCCCTTTGTATATTCCCTAAATTTTGGGGAAAAAAATAAAGATGACAACATCCATAAAGGCGAAGTTCTAAATCGGTAGCAACGAACATAAACATTCATTAATTAAACTGAAAAATTGTAATATAGACCCCTAACGGTGCTTCCCCCCCCCCCCCCCCCCGACCGATTAAGGTGCAGCAAGGGGCCCGACTGTTAAGGGCAAATGTATAAAAGTCGAAACAAAATTGTAGTAAATTTGTTAAAACTGCTTAAATAAAGGATATCGTTTAAGGACATAATAACATTTTTAGGAATTGATTATAGAGATGCTTCGCTTATAATATTGTATTTTGTTGTCATAGGAATCAGTATTAGCGAGTAACTGGTTAAAAATTTTAGATCATTTCTTTTATATATTTCAATGATTCAGTTTAACAAATACAAAACAAGGATGAACCTCCATAAAAGCGAAGTTCTGAAAAGGAAGGAAAACGAACAATAATACATGTAGAGTGTCAGAACTGAATAATCAGAATATAAATGTATAAAAGTCGAATTGTACGTTTTGTTGAATGTTTAATACTTACATTTTTAAGACTTGATTATAGAGATGCTACACTTATAACATTATACTATGTTGTCCTAGGAATAAGTATTTCAAAAATCAGTTCAACCGGATTATTATATCACATAAAAATTTGTTACTAAAAAGTTGAAAATAAACAAGTTCAAAATGGACGTTTATAATGAATGATTATAGAGTTGCTACTCTTTTTAAATCGTACCTAAATACTATAGGAATCATCATGCATAGTTTGAAATCGATAGGACAATTTTAACATGCCTAAATTAACTAAAAAAGCTAACAGTTACCGAGGTATATACCCTAATTATAGAAAAGCTTCGCTTTAAAAAGGATAAGAAGATGAAATTATACAGTCAAACATTTTTTTATTTTTAATAAATTTTGTAGTGTATTCAACATTTAACAACAAAGATGACAACATCCATAACAGCAAGACCATAAAATCTCTTAATTACTGATATTTAAATAAACATCAAAAATTAATATAAGCTTTGTTATCCGGGACCTTCGGCCCCTTGGGTCTAACAAAACTTGTTTTAATATTTTTATTTTTATTTTCTACAGAAATCTGACTATAATACGATGAGATATATAACTATTAATATACACACAAAAAATACAACATTTTATACTTTATCACAATAGAAAAAACATAACAATTATAAATATTTACATCACCTAGATTTTGACAATTAAATAAAAAATGGATAAAAAAAAGTAAAACTTAAAATAGAAGGCAAACATATCTAAAGAACACAACTTCAGATTTCTTGGAAAGACTTTTTGGTTTGTTTTTGTAAGGTACATTTTTTTGTTTTTATCATTTGGAACTTTTCTTTATTTTTTTTTTAATGCAAAGTTAGATTTGTCTATGTTTTTTAATCAGTTCTTAATAAAAAAAATAATTTTTAAAAAAGAAAATGCATTGTTTTCATACCCTGAGACAAATAGTTAAAAAGGTTTAGATGTTTTTTTACTTGCAATGTTAAAAAAGGGAGAGACGCCCACGGCTTCTGGGTGGCTTTTCTGAAAAAAATATATAATATTCAACATTTTATAATATTTACTCAATTCAATATTTTTTTGAGGATTCCCTTGAAGTGTCCAGTCAAGCAGAAACACCCCATTAGTTGGAAAAATTTTTAAAATAAAGTATGGGATAGTTTTTGGTGTGTTAGTATTTTATTCTAACTTAGGTTAGGTTAGGTTAGGTTGTATTGGGTTTAAGATAACCCCTCACAATTTAAACTATCTAAAATGTTAAAGGAGAAGTTTCTATTCTCGCTAGGCAATTTGAAAGCACCATTCTTTATTATATTGTTTGCATGATTGACATAGAAACAGAGGGTACACTTTTTGAAATTTCAGGTATAGTCCCTTTCGTGGCAATTCCTCTATTTCAAGCCCCTGCAGGGGGCTCTAACCCTGTGGGGACAATTGCCTATCCCTGCAGGGCAATTATTTAACTTAACCTAACCTAAAACAACCTATAAAAACTAATGTAAAAATATGACAAAACACCCTTTACGAGGCGTTGCCACGAAAGGGACTATAACCGAAATTTCTTTGATTAATAAGCCAGTAATTTGGAAACCTATATACGATATCTACCTGTAAAGTTATGATTTCTATTGTTCAATGTCACTGAATTTGGCATCCAAAGACCAGCAAATAAGTGCCCTTTTGATTTTGTTAATAGAAATAAACCTTACTGATATCTGTCTTAGCTTAAAATGTTGGGGGAAAATTAATTTATCGTCTATTTACATTTACTTATACACGGAAATCTTTAGGGGTAAGACAATGGAAGATAAATTGATATATGTCCCCAATGATGATACACAAAATCATTCATTCTTTAAATTAAAATTACCCTGATTCGATAAAGGCACCCAAGGATTTTTTGTGCAAACGAAAATGATAACATAGTTATAAAACTTTGCCACTTTGGGTACCAATGTAATTTACAATACAATGTCCCATCTCTACTGTACCTGTTTCTAAATTAGATTCCAAAGTATTGTTGTTCGCCTGTATTTGTCTTTCTGATTCATGCGTACCTGAAAAGGTAAATTTTATAGTCTGTTTCATGGAAAGAGAAGCAAAGGCACAGCTATACGTCCCCAGGGGCCTCTAGGGCCACTTGGGGTGGTTTTAATTGAATTCGACCCCCTTCTCTTTTATTTTAATTGTAAAAAGATAAGTAAATCCCCCCTAATTTTTTTTGAGGTTTGATCGCCTCCCATAAAATAGATATAAACCTTCTAGGGACCCAGGAGATGATACATTGTAAAGGAGAACTGTTGTACAATTCAGTGGTTAAGGATCCCTCGGTACATACTCATAGCTAGATATCCTGTTTCTTTTTTATAAGGATAACATGTTAGATGCAAATACATCATAAATTGTCTTAATTATGACTTTTTTATGTTAAAGGGGACTATCCACGAACAAGAGCAAGTGAATATACTAGGTTTATGTTTAGTATTTGGGTTATCGACTAAAAAGTTATGCTTCACCATTGTTTACATGAAAAAACTTTGAAATGTAAAGCATTTTTTGATGCAATATCATCAAATGGTTTGTTGAGTTCAAAGGACAAAATAAAATAAAAGCATCAAATGCTGTAAATTTTAAAAGTACATTAATTAAACTGTTTAAAATATTGAACTTAGAACTCATAAAATTTTATGATATTGCACTAAAAGATGCTTAACATTTCAATTTTTTTTCTCCATATAATACTATGATGAAACCTCAATTTTTAGTCGATAAACCAAATATTAAAAATTTTATGGATCAATGCTGGAAGGTGCTTAGAATCACTTGCTTTTGTTCGTGGATAGTCCCCTTTTACTTTTATTAGAATAACTGGGTATAGTCTCTTTCAGAGAAACGCTCTTTAAGGGGCGTTTCTTTGTTTTTTTCAAAGTAGCTTTTCTCCTATTTCTAGCCCCTGCGGGGGGCTCTAACCCTACGGGATAAATAGCCTAACCCTGTAGGGCAATCACCTAACTCAATTTAACCTAACCTAACCTAAAATAACTTATCAAAAGCCATTTTAAAAATACGACGAATTGCCCCTTAAGGGGCGTTGCCACGAAAGGGACTATTACTGAATAACTGGATGTTCATTTTTGTTTTTGAGATTTACTTTTAAAAATATTATAATTATTGGTGGAAAAGTTCTGACAATGCTTTTTTTGTTCCAATAAATATTTTATAAATGTCAATTATGTTTTTATACCAAAGAATAAGAGTAAATTCACGGTCATGTGTCCGATGCTTTCTCAATGTTCCCTCCCTCTCTCCCTGATATAATATTTTACCTGGCTAGCTGCATCTACTTCTGAATAGACGTACAAGGTGAACCAGAAAATTGGAACCGCTCGCTCAAGCTTCATTGCAGATATGAGGGTGATAACGTTGCACACTGGATGTTAGGTTAGGCCTGAAATAACAAGTAGGGTTGGGCCGGATATCCGGTCAACGCCGGTATCCGGCAAATATCTAGTTATCCGACCAAATTACCGGATATCCGGCCGGATAACCGGCCATATTACTACATATCAAAGTATCACAAAAGGATATAGTCCCTTTTGTGGCAACGCACCTTAAGGGGTGATTTGTTGTATTTTTAAAATTGCTTTTAATGGGTTATTTTAGGTTAGGTTAGGTTATATTTGGTTAGGTGATTGCCCCGCAGGGTTAGGCAATTGGCCCCGCAAGGTTAGAGTCCCCCGCGAGGGGCTAGAAATAGGAGGAAAGCTACTTTGAAAATACGAATAATCGCTCCTTAAGAGGCGTTGCCACGAAAGGAACTATACCCGCAAAAAAATTTCTTCATAAACTGGTGTTTTATATTATACTAGCGGTTGCGTCCCTAGTATCTAGGGATATTAGAAGGGACATGAAAGTGCAGAAAAATAACTTAAAACCTTACAACGACTTTTTTTTTGTAAAAATTAAACAGCCTAAAACCACCCTGGGACCTATAAGAAGCTTATATTTACATTTTTACTTAAACAAAGCATTTCATGTTATCTAATACTAAAATATCCTATAGTCGTACATCCTCATATGTAATATAGGTGTTCCAAGTCCTGAAACTCCAGGTCTCCAGAAATCTTTAAACGGTTCCTGTGACTGCAAAATTTTACTTAAAGATTTCAAATTTTAAACGTAGGCTTTTTTATATATCTTCATGACATATTACAATTTCATAAAATCCGTTGCCGTTTACCTGCCAACCGTCGGTTTGCGGCTGGCAGCTGCCAAGTATTGCTGCCACCGCCAAAATTTATGTATTGAGATTTCTAATATAAAAGGGGTAGTTTCACAAAATGCATTTGAGCTTAATTTAGTGAACCGCATATTTTTTTGCTAGTTAATGGGTTAAACTATATTTATATGGTATATTTTAGAAAGAATTTCAATTTTCTACCACGTAGTTTTGAAAATATCAAGACTAGAAAATCATCTTTTTAAAGTGCATATATCACAAAAAGACGATTTTCAAGTCATGATATTTTCAAAACTACGTAGTAGAAAATTTAAATTCTTTCTAATATATGCCATATAAATGTAGTTTAACCAATTAACCAGGAAAAAATATGCGGTTCACTAAATTGAGTTCAAATGCATTTCGTGAAACTACCTACCCCTTTACATAAAGATAAACATATTCAGAAAAAAAATTTCTTCTATTTAAGATTAAAAAAAACAGAGATTTTTGTTGTAAAATATAAAAGATTATATTGCCGGATATCCGGCCAGATAGTTTCAATATCCGGTATCCGGCCGGATATTGAAAATGGCCGGATATCCGGCCCAACCCCAATAACAAGGATTAGTTTTAGTGTGCGACACTTTCCATATTATGGAGAAAGATATATTAATACTTGGATATTGCACAACTTTGAGCACCCAGATAATTCTTATTCCAGTGTCCCCTCCATCACTATGTAAAATCTTTGTAAAAAGTTACATTTCCTTTAAAACCGATTATTATCCCTGAATTAAAACCGCTTCTTAGCCATGATGAAAAAACGTGCATTGAATCTATACAATTTTTTACGAAAAATTTAAGAGACAAACAAAACTGGAATTGATCTTATAATTTACACTTTTCCAACCGCGGAAAGCTGTCTATAATACTATGCAATAAAAACTACTACCTTGTAGATCGAAACTCAACCTGTACTTCATCCTGCCGCAAAAAAAAAATTACTTTGATTTATGTTTTTGTTTGTACCGAAAGATAATTATAACTATTTTGGAGGGAGGGTACCTTCACCCTCCCAAATGTAATCGCCTTCTGGAAAAACCCATTTTAAAACCTACAATAGAAAGTGTAGGGTAGACTAAAGGAACATAGCCGCCGCGCTGGTATAAAGAAAAAAAATGAATTTCCAGTATGGCTTCGCAACTGATTGATATCCGCTGGATTAAAACCAGTTCTTAACCATACACGTATTACAGACTAGTTTTTTCTAGGTGCTAACAAAACTGGTTTTAATGTTTTCATTTTTATTTTAATATCTGCTGAATATGATGCAACTTATATCAAATTAATTTCTTTTCCTGAAACCACCCGCTTGGCGTTGAGTTGTTGGAATGGAGGATACAAGTTGTTCATTCCATGGGCGACATCTGCTATAAATAATGCATTATAAAAAAAATAAAAGTATCTTTCTGAAGATTGCGAAAGCGTGATACTTTAAGTTAAAGATAAATAAAATTGAAGTAAACAAGGATGACAACATTTATAAAAGCAAAGCACTGAAACGGTAGGACACTTGTATAGTGTCTGAACTGAATAACCAGAATATAAAAGTATAAGAGTCGAAGCAAAATTGTAAGTAAATTTCTTGAAAAACTGCTTAATACAGGATAATGTTTATGGACATACTTACCTATTTAGGACTTGGTTATAGAGTTGCTTTGCTTATAATATTGTTCTTTGTTGTCCCAGGAATCAATATACCAAAAATCAGATCAAACGGATAATTAGATCAAATCAAAATTTGTTAAAAAAGTAAAAAAAATCAATATGTTTAAAACGGACATTCTTGTAATGATTATAGAGTTGCTACGCTTTCTAGATCGTACCTAACTACTACAGTAGTCATCATGCAAAGTTTGAAATCGATATGACAATTCTAACATGCCTAAATTAACGAATAAAAGCTATCTATCTCGGACGGACGGACGGACGTACGGACGGACGGATGGACAGACGGACCATCCCTATTTATAGAAAAGCTTCGGTTTTAAAAACGTTGTTTTACTATATAATATATCTACAAACTACAAATACATATATCAAATAATATGAAAATACAAATATGAACAGTTAATTCTGAACTAAACCGTTTTTACACTTAAATTTTAATTTGCTTGTAGATATTAAGACAAAAATTGTTTTAAAATTTGACATTGTACCTTTAAAATTATATTTTATACAATAATCCAAACTGTATATAATTCACAAATATCTTCTCATTAATTGTGTACAGACTGATACTGAGACCAAAACACTGTCTGTCGAAATACACACAGATGCGCGGGCACTAACCAATTGACCCTTGGCTAGCATACATTTACTACCTCCCCCTTTTTTGGAACGTCTCTACTTTCTCACCAAATAATATTAAACTTAACATACCATGAAGAGTGAATTGTTTAATTCTTCCTTCCTTTTTAACTCCGCCATTTTTTCATTGTATAAAGACTTTCTTCCCATTTTTTACTGAAATGCAAACTATTTTTTTTTTGGAAATATAAGAATGATTCCTCTTAACTTCTACATATAGTTAGGAAGCTACATAGTAAAATGTCCCTACTGACGTAAACATTGACTTGCGAGTATATTAAAAAATATTGGAAAATAGTGTGTGCAAAAATATAATATTGTACTTTGTTGTCCCAGGAATCAGTATAGCAAAACTCAAATCGATCTGATAATTAAATCATATAAAAATATGTTGTTAAAAAAGTGGAAAAATCAACATGTTAAAAATGGACGTACGGACATTTTGGTAACAATTATAGAGTTGCTACACTTTCTAAATTGTACCTAACTTATACAGGGACCACCATGCAAAATTTGAAGTCGATATAAAAATCTAACGTGCCTAAATCAACGAAAAAAGCAATCCGTCACGGACCGACGGACCGACAGACCGTCAGACCGACCCTAATTATAGAAAAGCTTTGCTTTAAAATGTATAACAAAAATGGTCTGTTTTTCTTGCCAAATCCCCGGATTCAAAAATCAAAACATTAATCAGCTGTTTCAACTAACCTTCAATTTTAAAGATATTATAATAAAAAATTTTTTGCAAAAAACGTTGATTTTGTTAAATAAAAAGTAAGCAAAAATATTATACAATTTATTAAATATTTTTTTATATTTTTTAAAAGCAAAAAAATCTTAATTTCGGAGCTATATTAACAATTCTTAAAATCTTCATACTATCGAAACATCCTATTATTTTTACGTCACACTGATAATTTCTAAGACACTAATACGGTGTTCAATACCGAACCCCGTATTACTGTCTTAGAAATCAACTTAGTGACGTAACAAAAAATTGAGGGATGAGAGGAGAGGTGGGAAAGGAAACCCCTAAAAAAGGGATGGATAATAGAACTGGTGGGATGGAAAATAGGACTGATCGATAATTTATAATTTATAAAGAAAATTTAGGAAATAATGTTACAAAGAGTACAAAATACTATAATTTTTATACTCTTTGTAAATATGTTTTTATCTTTCTTTATTTTTCCTTCCAAAGAAGAATTAATATAGATTTTCTATAAATAAATATCGGGTATAGTCCATTTCGTAACATGGCACCTTATGGGGCGATTCTTCGTATTTTTCACAGTAGCTTTACTCCTAACCTAACCTATAAAAAGTCATTTTAAAAATACGACAAATCGCCCTTTAGAATAAGCAATAGCAATTTAGCTTTTATATTATTGTTTTCAATGCATAGATTAATTTAAATTTTTCGAGCAAACATAGTCATTTGTATAATTTATCAAGCTTCTGTCAGCATAATATCTATGACAAATATAAATCATTATATGAGGGAAGAGGAGTGAAGGGGAAACCGCTTAGTTGGAACGTATTGTTTTAATAGCGGCGATTTACATTGAGGGAACATATACAAAAATTTAAAGCAGATCCAAATCGGTCCAGCGGTTAGCAAGTTTGAAACATAGTGTATGCTTTCTTCAGCGAATATTTCTCTTTTTATGTAACCCCTTTGTATATTCCCTAAATTTTGGGGAAAAAAATAAAGATGACAACATCCATAAAGGCGAAGTTCTAAATCGGTAGCAACGAACATAAACATTCATTAATTAAACTGAAAAATTGTAATATAAACCCCTAACGGTGCTTCCCCCCCCCCCCCCCCCCCCCCGACCGATTAAGGTGCAGCAAGGGGCCCGACTGTTAAGGGCAAATGTATAAAAGTCGAAACAAAATTGTAGTAAATTTGTTAAAACTGCTTAAATAAAGGATATCGTTTAAGGACATAATAACATTTTTAGGAATTGATTATAGAGATGCTTCGCTTATAATATTGTATTTTGTTGTCATAGGAATCAGTATTAGCGAGTAACTGGTTAAAAATTTTAGATCATTTCTTTTATATATTTCAATGATTCAGTTTAACAAATACAAAACAAGGATGAACCTCCATAAAAGCGAAGTTCTGAAAAGGAAGGAAAACGAACAATAATACATGTAGAGTGTCAGAACTGAATAATCAGAATATAAATGTATAAAAGTCGAATTGTACGTTTTGTTGAATGTTTAATACTTACATTTTTAAGACTTGATTATAGAGATGCTACACTTATAACATTATACTATGTTGTCCTAGGAATAAGTATTTCAAAAATCAGTTCAACCGGATTATTATATCACATAAAAATTTGTTACTAAAAAGTTGAAAATAAACAAGTTCAAAATGGACGTTTATAATGAATGATTATAGAGTTGCTACTCTTTTTAAATCGTACCTAAATACTATAGGAATCATCATGCATAGTTTGAAATCGATAGGACAATTTTAACATGCCTAAATTAACTAAAAAAGCTAACAGTTACCGAGGTATATACCCTAATTATAGAAAAGCTTCGCTTTAAAAAGGATAAGAAGATGAAATTATACAGTCAAACATTTTTTTATTTTTAATAAATTTTGTAGTGTATTCAACATTTAACAACAAAGATGACAACATCCATAACAGCAAGACCATAAAATCTCTTAATTACTGATATTTAAATAAACATCAAAAATTAATATAAGCTTTGTTATCCGGGACCTTCGGCCCCTTGGGTCTAACAAAACTTGTTTTAATATTTTTATTTTTATTTTCTACAGAAATCTGACTATAATACGATGAGATATATAACTATTAATATACACACAAAAAATACAACATTTTATACTTTATCACAATAGAAAAAACATAACAATTATAAATATTTACATCACCTAGATTTTGACAATTAAATAAAAAATGGATAAAAAAAAGTAAAACTTAAAATAGAAGGCAAACATATCTAAAGAACACAACTTCAGATTTCTTGGAAAGACTTTTTGGTTTGTTTTTGTAAGGTACATTTTTTTGTTTTTATCATTTGGAACTTTTCTTTATTTTTTTTTTAATGCAAAGTTAGATTTGTCTATGTTTTTTAATCAGTTCTTAATAAAAAAATAATTTTTAAAAAAGAAAATGCATTGTTTTCATACCCTGAGACAAATAGTTAAAAAGGTTTAGATGTTTTTTTACTTGCAATGTTAAAAAAGGGAGAGACGCCCACGGCTTCTGGGTGGCTTTTCTGAAAAAAATATATAATATTCAACATTTTATAATATTTACTCAATTCAATATTTTTTTGAGGATTCCCTTGAAGTGTCCAGTCAAGCAGAAACACCCCATTAGTTGGAAAAATTTTTAAAATAAAGTATGGGATAGTTTTTGGTGTGTTAGTATTTTATTCTAACTTAGGTTAGGTTAGGTTAGGTTGTATTGGGTTTAAGATAACCCCTCACAATTTAAACTATCTAAAATTTTAAAGGAGAAGTTTCTATTCTCGCTAGGCAATTTGAAAGCACCATTCTTTATTATATTGTTTGCATGATTGACATAGAAACAGAGGGTACACTTTTTGAAATTTCAGGTATAGTCCCTTTCGTGGCAATTCCTCTATTTCAAGCCCCTGCAGGGGGCTCTAACCCTGTGGGGACAATTGCCTATCCCTGCAGGGCAATTATTTAACTTAACCTAACCTAAAACAACCTATAAAAACTAATGTAAAAATATGACAAAACACCCTTTACGAGGCGTTGCCACGAAAGGGACTATAACCGAAATTTCTTTGATTAATAAGCCAGTAATTTGGAAACCTATATACGATATCTACCTGTAAAGTTATGATTTCTATTGTTCAATGTCACTGAATTTGGCATCCAAAGACCAGCAAATAAGTGCCCTTTTGATTTTGTTAATAGAAATAAACCTTACTGATATCTGTCTTAGCTTAAAATGTTGGGGGAAAATTAATTTATCGTCTATTTACATTTACTTATACACGGAAATCTTTAGGGGTAAGACAATGGAAGATAAATTGATATATGTCCCCAATGATGATACACAAAATCATTCATTCTTTAAATTAAAATTACCCTGATTCGATAAAGGCACCCAAGGATTTTTTGTGCAAACGAAAATGATAACATAGTTATAAAACTTTGCCACTTTGGGTACCAATGTAATTTACAATACAATGTCCCATCTCTACTGTACCTGTTTCTAAATTAGATTCCAAAGTATTGTTGTTCGCCTGTATTTGTCTTTCTGATTCATGCGTACCTGAAAAGGTAAGTTTTATAGTCTGTTTCATGGAAAGAGAAGCAAAGGCACAGCTATACGTCCCCAGGGGCCTCTAGGGCCACTTGGGGTGGTTTTAATTGAATTCGACCCCCTTCTCTTTTATTTTAATTGTAAAAAGATAAGTAAATCCCCCCTAATTTTTTTTGAGGTTTGATCGCCTCCCATAAAATAGATATAAACCTTCTAGGGACCCAGGAGATGATACATTGTAAAGGAGAACTGTTGTACAATTCAGTGGTTAAGGATCCCTCGGTACATACTCATAGCTAGATATCCTGTTTCTTTTTTATAAGGATAACATGTTAGATGCAAATACATCATAAATTGTCTTAATTATGACTTTTTTATGTTAAAGGGGACTATCCACGAACAAGAGCAAGTGAATATACTAGGTTTATGTTTAGTATTTGGGTTATCGACTAAAAAGTTATGCTTCACCATTGTTTACATGAAAAAACTTTGAAATGTAAAGCATTTTTTGATGCAATATCATCAAATGGTTTGTTGAGTTCAAAGGACAAAATAAAATAAAAGCATCAAATGCTGTAAATTTTAAAAGTACATTAATTAAACTGTTTAAAATATTGAACTTAGAACTCATAAAATTTTATGATATTGCACTAAAAGATGCTTAACATTTCAATTTTTTTTCTCCATATAATACTATGATGAAACCTCAATTTTTAGTCGATAAACCAAATATTAAAAATTTTATGGATCAATGCTGGAAGGTGCTTAGAATCACTTGCTTTTGTTCGTGGATAGTCCCCTTTTACTTTTATTAGAATAACTGGGTATAGTCTCTTTCAGAGAAACGCTCTTTAAGGGGCGTTTCTTTGTTTTTTTCAAAGTAGCTTTTCTCCTATTTCTAGCCCCTGCGGGGGGCTCTAACCCTACGGGATAAATAGCCTAACCCTGTAGGGCAATCACCTAACTCAATTTAACCTAACCTAACCTAAAATAACTTATCAAAAGCCATTTTAAAAATACGACGAATTGCCCCTTAAGGGGCGTTGCCACGAAAGGGACTATTACTGAATAACTGGATGTTCATTTTTGTTTTTGAGATTTACTTTTAAAAATATTATAATTATTGGTGGAAAAGTTCTGACAATGCTTTTTTTGTTCCAATAAATATTTTATAAATGTCAATTATGTTTTTATACCAAAGAATAAGAGTAAATTCACGGTCATGTGTCCGATGCTTTCTCAATGTTCCCTCCCTCTCTCCCTGATATAATATTTTACCTGGCTAGCTGCATCTACTTCTGAATAGACGTACAAGGTGAACCAGAAAATTGGAACCGCTCGCTCAAGCTTCATTGCAGATATGAGGGTGATAACGTTGCACACTGGATGTTAGGTTAGGCCTGAAATAACAAGTAGGGTTGGGCCGGATATCCGGTCAACGCCGGTATCCGGCAAATATCTAGTTATCCGACCAAATTACCGGATATCCGGCCGGATAACCGGCCATATTACTACATATCAAAGTATCACAAAAGGATATAGTCCCTTTTGTGGCAACGCACCTTAAGGGGTGATTTGTTGTATTTTTAAAATTGCTTTTAATGGGTTATTTTAGGTTAGGTTAGGTTATATTTGGTTAGGTGATTGCCCCGCAGGGTTAGGCAATTGGCCCCGCAAGGTTAGAGTCCCCCGCGAGGGGCTAGAAATAGGAGGAAAGCTACTTTGAAAATACGAATAATCGCTCCTTAAGAGGCGTTGCCACGAAAGGAACTATACCCGCAAAAAAATTTCTTCATAAACTGGTGTTTTATATTATACTAGCGGTTGCGTCCCTAGTATCTAGGGATATTAGAAGGGACATGAAAGTGCAGAAAAATAACTTAAAACCTTACAACGACTTTTTTTTTGTAAAAATTAAACAGCCTAAAACCACCCTGGGACCTATAAGAAGCTTATATTTACATTTTTACTTAAACAAAGCATTTCATGTTATCTAATACTAAAATATCCTATGGTCGTACATCCTCATATGTAATATAGGTGTTCCAAGTCCTGAAACTCCAGGTCTCCAGAAATCTTTAAACGGTTCCTGTGACTGCAAAATTTTACTTAAAGATTTCAAATTTTAAACGTAGGCTTTTTTATATATCTTCATGACATATTACAATTTCATAAAATCCGTTGCCGTTTACCTGCCAACCGTCGGTTTGCGGCTGGCAGCTGCCAAGTATTGCTGCCACCGCCAAAATTTATGTATTGAGATTTCTAATATAAAAGGGGTAGTTTCACAAAATGCATTTGAGCTTAATTTAGTGAACCGCATATTTTTTTGCTAGTTAATGGGTTAAACTATATTTATATGGTATATTTTAGAAAGAATTTCAATTTTCTACCACGTAGTTTTGAAAATATCAAGACTAGAAAATCATCTTTTTAAAGTGCATATATCACAAAAAGACGATTTTCAAGTCATGATATTTTCAAAACTACGTAGTAGAAAATTTAAATTCTTTCTAATATATGCCATATAAATGTAGTTTAACCAATTAACCAGGAAAAAATATGCGGTTCACTAAATTGAGTTCAAATGCATTTCGTGAAACTACCTACCCCTTTACATAAAGATAAACATATTCAGAAAAAAAATTTCTTCTATTTAAGATTAAAAAAAACAGAGATTTTTGTTGTAAAATATAAAAGATTATATTGCCGGATATCCGGCCAGATAGTTTCAATATCCGGTATCCGGCCGGATATTGAAAATGGCCGGATATCCGGCCCAACCCCAATAACAAGGATTAGTTTTAGTGTGCGACACTTTCCATATTATGGAGAAAGATATATTAATACTTGGATATTGCACAACTTTGAGCACCCAGATAATTCTTATTCCAGTGTCCCCTCCATCACTATGTAAAATCTTTGTAAAAAGTTACATTTCCTTTAAAACCGATTATTATCCCTGAATTAAAACCGCTTCTTAGCCATGATGAAAAAACGTGCATTGAATCTATACAATTTTTTACGAAAAATTTAAGAGACAAACAAAACTGGAATTGATCTTATAATTTACACTTTTCCAACCGCGGAAAGCTGTCTATAATACTATGCAATAAAAACTACTACCTTGTAGATCGAAACTCAACCTGTACTTCATCCTGCCGCAAAAAAAAAATTACTTTGATTTATGTTTTTGTTTGTACCGAAAGATAATTATAACTATTTTGGAGGGAGGGTACCTTCACCCTCCCAAATGTAATCGCCTTCTGGAAAAACCCATTTTAAAACCTACAATAGAAAGTGTAGGGTAGACTAAAGGAACAGAGCCGCCGCGCTGGTATAAAGAAAAAAAATGAATTTCCAGTATGGCTTCGCAACTGATTGATATCCGCTGGATTAAAACCAGTTCTTAACCATACACGTATTACAGACTAGTTTTTTCTAGGTGCTAACAAAACTGGTTTTAATGTTTTCATTTTTATTTTAATATCTGCTGAATATGATGCAACTTATATCAAATTAATTTCTTTTCCTGAAACCACCCGCTTGGCGTTGAGTTGTTGGAATGGAGGATACAAGTTGTTCATTCCATGGGCGACATCTGCTATAAATAATGCATTATAAAAAAAATAAAAGTATCTTTCTGAAGATTGCGAAAGCGTGATACTTTAAGTTAAAGATAAATAAAATTGAAGTAAACAAGGATGACAACATTTATAAAAGCAAAGCACTGAAACGGTAGGACACTTGTATAGTGTCTGAACTGAATAACCAGAATATAAAAGTATAAGAGTCGAAGCAAAATTGTAAGTAAATTTCTTGAAAAACTGCTTAATACAGGATAATGTTTATGGACATACTTACCTATTTAGGACTTGGTTATAGAGTTGCTTTGCTTATAATATTGTTCTTTGTTGTCCCAGGAATCAATATACCAAAAATCAGATCAAACGGATAATTAGATCAAATCAAAATTTGTTAAAAAAGTAAAAAAAATCAATATGTTTAAAACGGACATTCTTGTAATGATTATAGAGTTGCTACGCTTTCTAGATCGTACCTAACTACTACAGTAGTCATCATGCAAAGTTTGAAATCGATATGACAATTCTAACATGCCTAAATTAACGAATAAAAGCTATCTATCTCGGACGGACGGACGGACGTACGGACGGACGGATGGACAGACGGACCATCCCTATTTATAGAAAAGCTTCGGTTTTAAAAACGTTGTTTTACTATATAATATATCTACAAACTACAAATACATATATCAAATAATATGAAAATACAAATATGAACAGTTAATTCTGAACTAAACCGTTTTTACACTTAAATTTTAATTTGCTTGTAGATATTAAGACAAAAATTGTTTTAAAATTTGACATTGTACCTTTAAAATTATATTTTATACAATAATCCAAACTGTATATAATTCACAAATATCTTCTCATTAATTGTGTACAGACTGATACTGAGACCAAAACACTGTCTGTCGAAATACACACAGATGCGCGGGCACTAACCAATTGACCCTTGGCTAGCATACATTTACTACCTCCCCCTTTTTTGGAACGTCTCTACTTTCTCACCAAATAATATTAAACTTAACATACCATGAAGAGTGAATTGTTTAATTCTTCCTTCCTTTTTAACTCCGCCATTTTTTCATTGTATAAAGACTTTCTTCCCATTTTTTACTGAAATGCAAACTATTTTTTTTTTGGAAATATAAGAATGATTCCTCTTAACTTCTACATATAGTTAGGAAGCTACATAGTAAAATGTCCCTACTGACGTAAACATTGACTTGCGAGTATATTAAAAAATATTGGAGAATAGTGTGTGCAAAAATATAATATTGTACTTTGTTGTCCCAGGAATCAGTATAGCAAAACTCAAATCGATCTGATAATTAAATCATATAAAAATATGTTGTTAAAAAAGTGGAAAAATCAACATGTTAAAAATGGACGTACGGACATTTTGGTAACGATTATAGAGTTGCTACACTTTCTAAATTGTACCTAACTTATACAGGGACCACCATGCAAAATTTGAAGTCGATATAAAAATCTAACGTGCCTAAATCAACGAAAAAAGCAATCCGTCACGGACCGACGGACCGACAGACCGTCAGACCGACCCTAATTATAGAAAAGCTTTGCTTTAAAATGTATAACAAAAATGGTCTGTTTTTCTTGCCAAATCCCCGGATTCAAAAATCAAAACATTAATCAGCTGTTTCAACTAACCTTCAATTTTAAAGATATTATAATAAAAAATTTTTTGCAAAAAACGTTGATTTTGTTAAATAAAAAGTAAGCAAAAATATTATACAATTTATTAAATATTTTTTTATATTTTTTAAAAGCAAAAAAATCTTAATTTCGGAGCTATATTAACAATTCTTAAAATCTTCATACTATCGAAACATCCTATTATTTTTACGTCACACTGATAATTTCTAAGACACTAATACGGTGTTCATGAATACCTATTATTTGTATAATTTTCCTCGCCATTCACTAAAATAAAACCAAAATTTATTTGCGTCTTTTAACTACAATCCTTTTTGTAACCCATACTGACACGAATTATTACTTTCACTTATTTGAATAAATTATAAAGTGCTTATTTAGCCGCTATTATTAAGCGAACCGCCATATTTTTAACAATTTGTAGCATAAGGCGCAGCCGCAAGTTATTCAGTAATCCACAGCTGTGTTAACCATTATGAGGATGATTTTGCATCTCTTGGCAGCCAAAATTAAACTGCTGCCACATTTTTAACAAAAAAACCGCAGCTGAGTCGTTTCGAAAGTGTGCATCTACCGAGCCACATATCAAAATGGGCAGCTGCCTAAAACTGCTACAAAAATTGTTATCCTTGTTTTAAAGAAATAAAAAGTGTAACTGATGTAATTTGTATCAATCTTATACAATAAACTCTCACACATTGTTTCAATTTAAACAAGGATAAGTTAGTCCATAAGTAGCGCAGCATTTTTATAACTTGATTCGGATAATTAGATCATAAAAAAATTTGTTGTTAAAAAAATGAAAAATAAACATGTTTAAAATGGACGTACGGACATTCTGGTAATGATTATAGAGTTGCTACGCTTTCTAAATCGTACCTAACTACTAAAGGAATCACCATGCAAAGTTTGAAATCGGTAGGACAATTCTAACATGCCTAAATTAACTAAAAAAAACTATCCGTTACGGACGGACAGACGGACCGACGCTAATTATAGAAAAGCTTCGCAAAGCAGGGCTCATATGCGGAAATCGTAATTTATTACCCTAGTGGGAACCTTGTCCCTTTTTGTATTGGGTCATTGAATCAGCCAATAGCGTTGGAAATATAAACACAGCCAAGTCCATACAAAGGAAAAAGAAAGCAATTTGCTAGCAAACGAAAAGTGTCTCCAGTACTTGGGGCTGGTAGTTGTCTGGATTATATAATACATCTATACTTATACATTTATTGGTTCGCCATACAAATGAGTTTAATTATCAAAAAACAACTCCTACCCTATTGATATCTGTCTCAACCACCTCCCCCAAAATATAGAGCTTGAACGGACGTCCTTGGTATGAAAGTCTATGGACCAAATAATTTATGGAATAGCTACGATTTGATGAAAATGTAACAATGATGAATAAAGTACATTTTAACAGGAAAACAGAGATATGACATTGGAATATAAAATTTATCTCTTCTCTTAAATTCTAAATATATTGTTTCATTCTGCCTCTATTAGCATGTAAATATTGAATTGAAAAGGCAGCTGTTATCCCTTCCCTTTTCATTAGAGTAAAACACTAGAGGTTAAATAACTGTATCTCCCCGTCGCAACCACTTTGTGCAACCTTTCTATTGGGTAATTGAAAATCAACCAATGGTGTCGCTTATATTAACACAGCCAATTAGCAGAAAATAATTTAGAAGTTGACGAAGAAGGTCTTTGAAAAGGGAAGGGAGGTAGTTCTCTGTATATACATCTATACTATAGATCCGTTCCTTTTTCTATAAATTCCTTGAAAACTAATTTAATCTTTTTACAATTAAATCTCAAAAGTTTCTGGATTTTTCTTGCAAAGATTAAGCTGACGAAAAATTTTTATGTAAAAGCGCTTTGAATTAACTTAAAAATTATTACAAGTATGACAATATCCATTATTTGTCAGCTCAAAATATATAAAAAAACAGTAACAAGCCCTTTTCACTCCACAGGGGGAGCATAGGCCACTGACAATTTGTCAGTGTTTCCGTAACAATGTGGCTTTTTATGGATGTGGGATAGGGTTGTCAGCCCGAAGCCCTAGGATTGCGCTGTAATGCGTTCATTTGCCCATCAGACAACCAACTCTTTGATTGCACGACCTTTGGCTGAGAAGTCCTAACTGTGCATGGTAGTGAGTTGCGCCTGTTTTGGACCAAGGCATTCCCCATACTCTAACTATTTATGTCGCTCACCTGACATAGCAGCGGTAGAAACCATTTTAACGTCTTAAGTTAACAAGCGGTGTCGGACCGAATTCGAACCTATCACCTTCCCGACGTCGAGCGGATGCGCTACGTGTTGAGCTACGGTCGTGGGTAAATATAAATATATATTTAGTGCTTTAGTCACAAAACCTATTAAAGCACTGCTCTCAAAAGGCGTTTTTCAGATTTTGGAGAAAGCACTTTCATTCTTGATTAGGCTAGTATTATTTATTAAGATAAAAGAAATGTAAAAATTAAGTGGTACAAATATTATTGACTAGTAAAGCGGCGGTTAAAAACCGCCATTTGGTCCGAGGTATGTGAAAAAAAATTTATTTTAGCATAAATATTACACAAACTGTGTATCTAGGTCTGTTAAAAAACAGAATTATGATTTACTCAAAAATAGAAATAGAAAGCTGATTTGTCTGTGAGGATTTTGCTGACTAAATATATTCAATTAACTGTGTCCGTCCATTATGCAAAAGTTTTAGTAATTAAATTTTTAATCAACTGCTATTAGAGATACATGTTTAAAGTTTACTGTATATATTTCTATGTCGATTTGACATCTAATGTTTTAACCACATTGTCCGTCTATTTTGTTAGATTTTTATTAGCTTCTCTAAGTAAATGTCAGTCCGCCTGTCTGTAAGAAACCGTTAGGGGTTAACATGAATTTCTCTTCAGCTATTAATGATCAACAGCTAGAATTTAAAAATAAAATTCCCCATACTGATTAGCATCCATAACTTACTTTGTCCGTCCGTCTGTTGAAGTGTTTTGATATGCAACTGCTAACAAAGATATTTGTCTAAATTCTATTCTAAAGATTTTCATGTTTAGCTTTAATAAGGACATAATGATGTCATCCTTGTAAAGCTTTCAAATTACTTAAAAATTCTATATGTTCTAAAATTAATATCCTTTACAATGTAGCTTCTAATAGGTCCTATAATAAAGAGCATTCATTTTATTATTTACCTGGCTCCACAGCCAATCGGTAATGCTTTGATGGTCATTTGGTTTATTTTGGCAAAATTTTATTTACTCATAGGCTATTCTAGATAGAATGATGACTTTTTGCCGAGTAAAATTTAACTGAGCGATGAGCATCTACTCTATATCTTATTTAGTCTGCAATTCTGTGAGTAATGCTCTGACAGTCACTTGATTTACATTGAAAAAAAACATATTTTTCTCGATTGCTATTCTAGAAAGACGGCTCATTTTCCTAGCTGTTACAAAGATAAATTTTGTGTGAAGGTTCGTATGACCACTCTACATCATTATTTAAATACTAATTCTATTCCCATTCATTTGCTTTGTTGTTTTCTTTTTTAAATTCAAGGGCTACGCTGCTTATGGAAGTTATCATCCTTGTTTCAATGATTTTATTGTATACATTGTTTTGTCCGTCGATCTGTCAGTAGACCTTTTAGAGTCATTTATCTTCTATTCAAGCTACAAAGCTGCAATTATCTATAATTCAAAGTAGCTTGATGTCTGTCCATCTATCTGTCCGTCCGTGTGTCCGTCTGAAGCTTTAGATCTCGTATTGTATAAAGTAGTAAACGTTTTATTGTCTGAAAATTAAGATCCCAATAACTACTGAACTGATTGGATTCTCTATTTTAGATAAACGTAACATAGGTCCTGTGATTATTTTAGGTTGTTCCATTTTTAAAGTCTTGGAATGGTTTTAAGCTAGCTCGTTTGAATACAGTGCCCCAGGATGATAGAGCGCAGCCGCTAATATTATAAAAAGTTTTTTTTGTCTGAAGCTTAAGATCTACTGAAGTGATTGGGTTCTTTATTTTAGGTGAGCTTCACATTTGTCCCATGATTGTATTACATTTTCAGATTCGTGCTCATGGGATGGTTTAAAGCTATTTTTCTAGCCCCTTTTATTACAGAGCCCCTTAGATGACAGGTACGCATCCGCCAGTTTATGAAATTTATTTATCATTTTATCTAAGATAGAAATAGGAATTTTGTTAACATTTCCCTGACAATTCTTTTTTTTTGGGAGGGGGGGGGACAATGTATATTCACAGGGGAAATATTAGAAAATCAATATAAATATATTAACTTTCACCTATAGATTACTTAAATTTCAACTACTTATGTAAGAATATTTTGGATTATTTCAGTAATTTGTTTTATTTTCATACCCTTTGATACAATACACGATTGAACATCCTGCATAAAAATATTTTCTTTGTTTTTTTTCAAGATCAAATGTCCCTCTCTCTTTTACTTCCCATTTTTTCTGTCTTTTTGAATTTCATTAATTTTATTTAAAAATTTATGAAATTTATGATTTTGTATCTCTTTCTTTAAAATATTATGGGATCCTTTTTTAAAATTTAAATAACCGCCCTTACAGGGTTAAAATATTTGCAATTTTTTAGTTTTGTTTTCTGAACACATTACGGGAGTGTCACTAGTATCAAAATACTTCAAAACTAAGTTTTCTTTGATTTACTATACAGCATGACCCTCGAAAAAGTATTTTTAAGCATCTGCAGCCCTTATTTCTCAATGAATTATTAAAAAATGCATATGTCCTTGTTCTCCATAGTATTCCACGTAAGTAGATATAAAAATATTTTTTTTACCTCCATTAACACCGGAGATTTTTAGAGCTAAAGTTTTGAAAAAGTGACTGAGAAAAAGAATTTTTTTTGTTTCTCTTATTTTTTGGATGGTTATATTATGTTTTTCTGGCAATTGAATAATGAGACACAAAGAAAAACAAGTTAACTAAATATTTCTTTTTTATTCCACCAAAAAATATAAATTTTTAATGGCAAAAAATACTACTGAATGAATTGATTATTTGCAAATTTTAGGTTATTTATCAACCCTTATTTATAGAAAAGGATTAATTATGACAGTTGCTCCGCCTACTTTTCTGACATCTCAATTATTTAATAAGGGGTAAATTAAGCTTTTTAGACTAAAAAATCATTATGTTTTATTTTTATTTTCTTTATAACTTTTTTGTTATTGTAGTTAGGATTGTGAAACAAAAAAATTTTCCTGCTATATTCATAAAGATTTATTTGGTTTTTTAATCTTAAACAATTTTGCCTCATAAGTAAGTTTTTCAAAATATCATTAAACTAAAAAGACTCAAAAAATATGTGTAAAAAAATGCTTTTTACTCAAAAACTAAATTTTTTATTTCATTTTTGTATAAAGTTTCTGCTAGTAACAAAAATAAAAGGATTTCTAGCTTAATTTTGCTAAAAAAGTCGTATCATGTTAAAAGTTACTTTTTCCTCAGTCACTTTTTCAAAACTTTAGCACTAAAAATCTCCGTTGTTAATGGAGGTAAAAAAAATATTTCTATATCTACTTACGTGGAATACTATAGAGAACAAGGACATATGCATTTTTTAATAATTCATTAAGAAATAAGGGCTGCAGATGCTTAAAAATACTTTTTCGAGGGTCATGCTGTATAACAAATTTAAATTTTCTGTTTCATGAATAGAAATTAAATACTTCAATATAATTCAATTAGCAACATGAAATAAAAAAAAATGAGTTTATTTTTCATAAAGTAAAATAATGGGTCTTATCGTTCTGGTCAATGAGAGTTTATTATGGATTATTTAAACAGTATGAGTTTTAAACACTTGTCCTATGGAAAACTCGAGCTCATTTATAGATATTTATTTCCAAATTGATCCGTTATGGATCTTGATGCAATAAAAGCAGGCTGTTTTGTAAGTGTTAAAAATTGGAATATTTCATTAAATAAAAGTTCCCGCAAATATAAGTATTAAATAATAAGTTTATTATAATTAGAAATTATAATGATAATAATAACATTTTTTTAAATAGGTCCGATTTCAAAAATTAAACATACCAATTAATTTTTTTAAAACTGAAATTTCATTAATATATATTTATCAAGAACTTTTTGCATATAATTTTTTTTTTAGGGTTTCGTGATGTGATCTTAGCATTTGTTAAAAAGAGCTCTACTAGGAATTCCCTTTAAGATTGTAAGTAAAATTAATGTATAAAGCAAACATGAAGATAAGAGCTTAAATTAAAGATAAATAACTGAAAACTATAAGCTCAAAGAAAATTATCATTTCTCATATTTCAATTGTTTCTTGATACAAGAAAAGGCATCGCCAAAAAGATCCACTATGCCTAGGACAGATAATCCAACCCAAAAACCTGAAAAAAATTGAATATTCATAAAATAATGAATTGTTAATTATTTAAATGGATAGATAGATATGGAATAAATAGAGAGATAAATGGATTAGATAGATAGACAGAAAGATAGATATATACATAGATAGATGGATAAATAGTTATATAGATAGATGGATAGAAAATGGTACAAGGTATAACCAAACTTGAATGATAGATAAGTAAGATGGAATGAAGGATGGATAGATAGACATATAGATTAATAGATAAATATACCCAGAGAACTGCCAACGTCAATGAGAAAATCGTAGAAGGTGTAACCAATTATTTTTGACTGTACCAAAACCTCAGGCCTGAACACCATGTGAACCTAAAAAAAAGTACAATTTTATCATTTGGTAGTTTATTTATAAAAAACGAAGCTTATCTATAGTCAGTGCGTCCGTACGTCCTTACGTAATAGATAGCTCCTATTGCAAAATTAACAAGTTAGTATTATCTTATCGATTTCAAAATTAGGTCAGGTACAAATTAGTTTATAATTGCACCTTCTTTTAATTTATTGGTAACCCTTTAGGACTACATCTGCAGTGTTCTAACCCTATGGGGCTACCCTGTACAAAATATAATCTAACCTATCATGAACTATATCATATATGAAAAAATGTGGTAGATAAGGGTATTAAAATTAAATTTCCCGTCGTTATAAGGTTTTTTTGTATCTATATATGAAAGGACAAGTATATTTTTCTTATTTTTCACATATTTCTTCATTTCTTTGACGTTTTTAATCCAAATTCTTTGTGGATTATAATATCAAATAAAGTTTTCCGTTGTTTAGAGCTTTCAGCATGTAATTTACTTTGACCATCAGTATGTCGAAGCAGCTTATAATGCCTATAAAAAATGACGTCATTCTATACAAATTGATCAATGTAAGGCTGATATACTTGACCAATTATAAAACGTATACTGACCTATCATTGATTATTTGTATAGTATGAAATCATTTTTTTATAGACACTATTAGCTGCTTCCAGTTTGTCTTTAAACCTCCTTTGGAACACAGTAATAGTGTCCCATTTTTTGCACCAATACTCACAGCATCATTTAGACAGTATGTTTGTAGGTTATCTTTATTTACCTGAGAAAATTTCTTGTCAGTGAGGCTCTCTCCAGAAACTTTGAAGGCAATGTTCATGCTGTTACACGGGCGAGGGCAGGCGTGCAGGATTTTTGCCTTGTCAAAGAATGCCAGGGGCTTGGCATAATTCAGTTTAAAAAGACCTAGATTTCGTTGAAAATAAATACGGTACTATCCAGCGTTGTGGAGCCGGAGCCGGGAGCTGTGGAGCCGCCATATTTTGCTGGAGCCGGAGCCGTAATTTTCCTTAAAAAGCAGCTCCGGCTCCGGGTTAGCTCAAAACAGAGATTTTTATTAATTTAAATTTGGTTACTCTGTTGTGTCGTGTGCAAACGCACCTTTCAAGTTTTTAAAGTCCATTTAATCAAAAATTGAACTTTTAAAACCTTCAAAAGTCAAAGTTAGACTTGGCAAAAAAATATGTTAAGTTTTTCTTGATTTTCGGTCGGAGCCGGAGCCAAATTCTTAGCCGAAGCCGCACCAAAATCAAACGGCCCCGCAACACTTGCGCTATCACAAAAAGCCTCTTGGGCACTGACAACCAGCCCTCTCCTTATTTTTGTTGACAGGGTCCTTATTTTGTTATTTTGTTAACAGGGTCCTTAACGTTCGATATCCGTTAAATTACCGGATATCCGGCATTATAAATCAGCTGGAAAGCCGGTATCCTGATAGTTTCAATATCCGGTATTCGGCCGGATATTAAAAATGTCCGGATATCCGGCCCAACCCTCATATTTACCTTGCATATATTGAATCATTGACTGATTAGTGTATTTTTGTGTACAAGTATTATTATCTGATAACCAAGGTGGGACACAAGGCATGTACTGCAGGATGTCAGCTTGTACAGCCCTAAAAGGTTGGTTTGCATTATTATCTGTTATGAAAGCTCTGAAATACGGTTTTATGCTACTAAAATAATGTTTTGTTCTTCACACAAAGTGCCGGTTGAACACTGTTAAATAAATCAAATTAAGAGGTGGGGAGGAGCGATTATTTTTTTTCCCTATGCCTAATCCTTGCGGGGAACCCTAACCAATACCTGTGGGGCAACCCAATACCCAATAAAACCTAACTTAACCTTGCCTAAAGTAATAAATAAATAAACGAAAAACTACCTACCCTGATTTTTAATTTATTTCAAAATAAGGGGGTGGAGGTGTTAGCAGTGTTCACCAAGATACTCTGTTAAACAAATAGCAATAATGTTTTATACATTTTCTTCAAAACAATAATTGAAAATAGACAGAGTCAACTAGCCCCCCCCCCCTCCACCTAAATGCTACTAGAGGCCTCTAGGAGCATGCCAATGGTTTATATTTCTGTACTAACGTGTCTAACCTGTCAATACACTGAGAATAGGTTTCCATATCATAGGGCTCACAATTGTCGTTGGCTGGTGTGTTTTCCTAATTATAAAAGTATTATTGTTTTTGATTTAAAGATTTTTAAAAATATTATTCAAAAAAATTTTTTTTTTAATACGATATTCCTCATTTACAGGGTGTTTTCCGGTTTAGGGAAACGAACAGTAGAAGTATGAAAAATTAATTATATATTCTTATTCTCTATTAAAATATGGATCAATTAAAAAAGGTGTTTTTTTAATATCTCCTAAAATAATAGTGCTTTTAAGAGCTTAAAGAATTCAAAACGTATGTGTGTTGCTTTATTCTTGTAGAATTTAGGGCTATAACGTTTAACTAAATTTTTCTTATTACTTGAAAACGACATAATAGCATGCTCAACGAAATATTCTATTAAAAAATTTCTCGTATTCATTCGAATCCGGTGGATAGAAACTGGTTCTCATCCATACCAAGTCTAGCATTGTATTATATCCAGCTTTCTACGAATATAATAATGTACAATCATAAGATTAAAGACAGTTTTTTAGCCCATGCCTTCGGCACCTCGGGGCTAAAAAGACTGGTTTTAATCTTATAATTGTACATTCTATATCCGCGGAAAGCTGTTTATAATATGATGCGAGAAATAACTATTAAATTTTTTTTAAAAGTTATTTTTAAAGAACAAATTTTGTTAAGCATAAATTCTAAATAAAAATAAAACTTATATATTACAGTGAAATCAATGACGTCTAAGATTTTTTATTTGGGGGGAAGTAATTTTTTTTTAAATGGTACCCCCAAAATTCATTTGAGGCAGGAGGGGGGGGGGGGGGTAAAAATGAAAAATAAAAATTTTCATTTGGGGGAGAGGAGGTAATCACCCCTTCACACCCCCCCCCTCCTCTTGGACGTTCTTGTAGTGAATGCATACAAAAATTTCCCAATTAGTATTCAAAAGAAATATTATAGGAAATAATTGATAAATCAATATTTCTTTGAATTTTTATCAATGCTTGATCATCATTAATTATTTTTTTTTGAGCAAGGCTTCTTTTTATAATTTATTGAAATTAAATAACAAGCTTACGTCAATATTGTGTATACAATAGTGTAATGCTTACAATTTGAATTCGGCTAAGCATGTTATGACAGGGGGATCTAAAGGAATAAGTCAATGACCAATAAATTATACCAAAAAAATATATATATAAAAAACTCAAATGGGGTCATTGATTTAACCTTTCATTACTTTAATATTGAACTTTTCAATCTTCATGTTGCAAAACAATTGAGTTATTTGAGTTATCACAGTTTTAGTATCAGTCACTTTTACCCTTCATGTGGCTATCAAAACAGCCACATTTTTAGAGATATAGTAAAAAACCTTAAGTAAGTGTTATGTACATTTTTACAGAGAGTATGGACCTATACTTTTTAAGTTTTTTTTTCATGCTCCTTCTGGTTGATTCCCAAAACTGGAAAACGCAGTTTTTTTGAGACACATTGTTATTTATAGTTTTATTGAAGGGAGAAAACTATGGAAGGCAGAGTAAATTTAACCAGAACCCAAATTTTCACCTGCAGTTTTACAGTGGCGTGCGTACCAAAGGAGGCACTTGGGGCAATTGACCCCCCCCCCTAACGTCTAAAACGTCCCCTGCCCCTCCTAGCCAATGCCTCCCCCCCCAAAAAAAAAAATTGGAAAATGCCCTATTTTGCCCCTCCCAACTCCAAAAAACAAAATTGTCCCAGTGTGTACACAAGATTAAGAATTACCCAAAATTTTCTGGCACTTCGCGCTAATGAGATAGTTAAACTTAATTAATCCTATTAAATTTAAGAATTATTATCATTACATTTTTAAAATATGTAGGAAAAGTGAGGTATCTAAAGGGATAAGACAATGGCTGATAAATTAGTGTCCATTCCAAATGATTTAGGGTGGGGGCTAAATTTTGCAATATGTTTAAAATGCCCCCCCTCCCCCACCTAGACAGTAGACACACCGCACGCCACTGCAGTTTAATCTACAGAAGGGGCAATACATTGGGGTGTTCATAAATTTATCAACCATTGTATTATCTATCATTTATTAATAAGATAAATTAATACTTTTCTACTAATTGTGAGAAGAATAGATTGAAGTTTTCCTTCAGCTGGTTGCACTTCCACCATACCTAAACAGTCACATTTAGATAAACAAGGATGACAACATCCATAAAAGCGAAGCACTGAAACGGTAGGACAAACGGACATGGACACTTGTATAGTGTCAGAACTGAATAATCATAATATAAATGTATAAGGGTCAAAGCAAAATTGTAAGTAAATTTGTTGAAAAAAAGCTATCCGTGACGGACGGACGTACGGACCGATCCTAATTATAGAAAAGCTTCGCTTTTTTTAAAATGTGTGACACATAAGTAACATGTGATTTGCATTTTAAAATGCAACATAGTAGAATTGCAGAAGTTTGGTAGTAAGGCATTAGTAATATAGGTATGGGGAGAAAATCCCTTAAAAAAGAGATGGATAATCCCTCATTTTTATGACGTCAAAAGTCTTATTTTTCTCCCTATACCTATTTTACATTGATATATTCACCTGAGGAAGAGTCAAGATCAATGCTAAAATAAGTGGTTTTTTCTACATCTGTTACAAAGATCCTAAAATTTTAAAAGATAAAGTATTAACATTTAAATAAGTTTCTTAGAACGAAACGGGAAACTGTGAATAATATAGAAATAGCTAAAATCCAGCTAAAAAGCAGTCCATCCGCCATACATATTTTATTGTTAATTATTCTTTATAATTATGGGGGAATATTGACATGAGTTTCAGACTGTTATCTTTAACAGGAGCCGAGAAAATATTCCCACACTTCATGTCTTACTAGCTGAAAGATGGCCTTAAAAATGGGGCGTGGGGTGGGGATGGAAATGCACTTTTAGGGATATTGTTGAACATTCAATCACATTTTCGTTATGACTTAACTTTTACAAACCTTAAATTTTGAGGAACTTCCTGTTGAGACCTGTTGAAACGTGTTGGAACCTTCAAACCAAACTCATGCAACTTATATTCTCTAAACTAAAACAAGGATGACAACATCCATATAAGCGAAGCTCTGAAACGATATGACAGACGAACATTAACTTTTGTTGAGTGTCAGAAATGAATATACAAAATATGAAAATATAAGGTGTGACAAAATTATACGTAAATTTGTTGCAAAACTTCTTAAATACAGAATTCTGTTTAAGGACATACTGACATTTTAATACTTGATTATAGAGATGCTTCGCTCATAATATTGTACCTTATTGTACACTGTTAAAAATAATTTTTTTTTTAGCATCAGATAATACTATATATTCTTCACATTAATGTATAGTATAAATCCATACGTTATAGGAAAAAAACCTTATTACAATACAAGGAAGATTCCAATACTGTATTGAGCAATACTTAGTGTTCTATGGAGTAACATGTAGTACTAAATAATGTATTTGTCTGTATAGTATTATCCAATACACTCTTTGGAATAATATTCAATACGGTAGAAGTAAGTTTTTAATACTCTCCTTTGCAATTTTTCATATCCTCTATCATAATTTTTGATACTCTGTAGAGTATGAAACTGTTTTACTTTGGATGAAAGATCAGTTTATAATATATGATTATTATATGTACATATACATTTTGTTATATCAACAAACATACCAAGCAGAGCAATAAAACATTAATTAAATGTAAATTTAGTAAAAAAAATGACTTTAAAGATGTTTAGGACTAAACATGATCCTTAAAAATAAAAACTATGGTCAGTCATAATTACAAAAATCAAAACTATAAATCTGAGCATAAATAGTAACATTTCATCTTTGTCTAAAACGACCAAGCAGAAACACTTCCATGAGAGGTATACACCAATGGTGTCTGTTTCAATTATTCTTTACAGTACGGATTCGTACCCTAGAACGTATGAATAGTTACTATTTTAATAAACCATTCTCTTGCATATTGTCTGATACGCTACAGCGTATGAAATAGTACTAAATTAAAAAACATTTCTACATCGTATTTTCCAGTACACTAGAGTCTATCAAATAGTACTATTTTAATAAACATTTCTGTACCGTATTTTCCAGTATTCTAGAGCGTATCAATCGATACTAAAAAAATGTATGGGTTCTGTTATACAGTTAGGGAGTTGAATCCATTTTTATAGAAGCAGAAATATAATCTATGATTATTGTTTGGACCCTCTAAAACTGTAATCTACCTTTCCACTTTCCCCTCTCTTGGTGAAGATATCTTCAACGCCGATACGATTTTTGAAATGTAAGATTCTACTTTCCCTTCTCTTGGTAAAGATATCTTCAACGCCGATACGATTTTTGAAATGTAAGATTCCACTTTCCCCTCTCTTGGTGAAGATATCTTCAACGCCGATACGATTTTTGAAATTTAAGATTCCACTTTTGCCTCTCTTGGTGAAGATATCTTCAACAAGAGAGACAAAAGTGGAATCTTATATTTCAAAAATTGTATCGGCGTTGAAGATATCTTCACCAAGAGAGGGGAAAGTGGAAGGGTAGATTAAAGTTTTAGAGGATCCAAACCATAATCATAGATTATATTTCTGCTTCTATAAAAATGGATTCAACTCCCTAACTGTTATATAGTATTACATAGTGTTATATATTAATTATATGGTTGTAGCGTACTTACGGTTCCAATACTCTCCAGAGTATCAATTGATACTAAATAAAACAAGGATGACAACATCCATAAAAGCGAAGCACTAAAACGGTAGGACAAACGGACATTAACACTTGTATAGTATCTGAACTGAAAAATCGGAACATAAATGTATAAATCTCGAATCAAAATTGTAGGTAAATTTGTTGAAAAACTGCTTAAAATCAGGATAATGTTTATGGACATACTTACATTTTTTTACTTGATTATAGAGTTGCTTCGCTTATAATATTGTTCTTTGTTGTCCCAGGAATCAATATACCAAAAATCATATAAAACGGATAATTAAAACACTTGAAAATTTGTTGTTAAAAAAGTAGAAAAATCAACATGTTTAAAATGGACGTACGGACATTTTGGTAATGATTATAGAGTTGCTACGCTTTCTAAATCGTACCCAACTACTACAGGAATCATCATGCAAAGTTTGAAATCGATAGGACAATTCTAACATGCCTAAATTAACGAATAAAAGCTATCTATCTCGGACGGACGTACGGACGGACGGACGGACGTACGGACGGACCGACCCTAATTATAGAAAAGCTTCGCTTTTAAAAAGTATTTTTAACAGTGTAATAGGAATCAGTAATCAAAAAATCAGATCAATCGGATGATTTCATCACATAAAAAATTGTTATTAAAAAAGTAAAAAAATCAACATGTTTAAAATGGACGTACGGACATTCTGGTAACGATTATAGAGTTGCTTCGCTTAAAATATTGTTCTTTGTTGTCCCAGGAATCAATATACCAAAAATCATATAAAACGGATAATTAAAACACTTGAAAATTTGTTGTTAAAAAAGTAGAAAAATCAACATGTTTAAAATGGACGTACGGACATTTTGGTAATGATTATAGAGTTGCTACGCTTTCTAAATCGTACCTAACTACTACAGGAATCACCATGCAAAGTTTGAAATCGATAGGACAATTCTAACATGCCTAAATTAACGAATAAAAGCTAACTATCTCGGACGGACGGACGTACGGACCGACCCTAATTATAGAAAAGCTTCGCTTTTAAAAAAACTCGTAAAGTTTATTAATTACTTTTCTCGTATTCATTCGAATCCGGTGGATAGGAACCGGTTCTCATCCATACGAAAAAACTATGTCTAGCATCGTATTATATCCAGTTTTCTACGAATATAGAAATGTACAATCATAAGGTTAAAACTAGTTTTTTTAGCCGGTGACTTCGTCACCTCGGGGCTAAAAAAACTAGTTTTAATCTCATAATTGTACATTCTATATCCGCGGAAAGCCGTTTATAATACGATGCGAGAAATAACTATTAAAAAGTGGAAATAACAAATATCATCCCCAATATGACTAATTAGCTTTCATATATGTATTTATCCTATTAGTAGTAAGGTTTTTTTTTGTCTGTAGAGAAGGATATCGCTAACCGCTGAACCGAAATGGTTCTCCTTTACTTACAGTGTAGCTCATTATAGGTCCATGGAAGGTTTTTAAACTATTTTAGGGAAGGTTTTCTTCAGCCCCCCCCCCCAAAAAAAAAACCCTTTTCTTTTTAAAACTCAAGTTGAAAATTGGTGGGGGGGGGTGGTCGACTATTCCCCTCCCACCTTAAGTGCCACTAGAGGCATCTAGGGTGCATAGCAGCTGGTTTATATATACAGAGGGATGGGTCATTAGACTTTTGACACATCTTTTGGTTGGGTACTTTGATTTTAATAATCTACTGAAAAGGTTTACTCTCTTATTTACTTCTTCCAATCTAAAGACACTTCCTAGCTATTATAACTGGGGATATGCATCAATTTATTGTCCATTGTATCAACCCTTAAGATGCTTGGAGGATAGAATAGTCATTTATCACATAGTATTATAAACAGCTTTCCGCGGATACATTCGTAGAAAACTGGTTCTAATCTACCGGATATTAATCGTTTTTGAAGCGAAAATAATTTAGTTACCTGCCAACAGAACCCATAAACAGGATAGTAAACTTCTTCCCCAGTAGTGACTAGAGTAGGAGTTATTGAATCTCTATCACTAAAACAAGCACAAATATTCACAAAATTAGCAAAAAATCATTTACAAATTTTAATAAAATTTGGTAAAATTATGTAATTGTGTGTGACTGGACGGACACACAGTAAATTATATAGTAGCTTCACTAAAAAAAATTAAATGCGGTATTAGTCAGGTAAGATGTCATTGCCACTAATTACAAAGTTTCCACTGAATAACACAGGAAAAAAATTAAGTACTTTTGTACTTGAAATCTACACTGTGATAATTTGAACCAATTCTTTACTAATCATAAAAAAAAATATTTTACTTGGATATTAAGTCCCTCACTCCCCCCCCCCCCCACCCCTCATACATATTTTAGACACCCACTCTTTTGCTCTTTGTCTGAAAATCCCATTTACGCATAGTTATGTGACTAATAATAATTATCTACATAACTTACTTTTGTATGATTTGTAAATCACTTCTTGGCTGTAGGTTCAGCTTGGCTTTGAGAACTTGCAAAAAAGTCATGTTCGCATAAAGACCTCCATAAGTAATAGACTCTTGTTTTGAGGGATAACCTAGAAATCAATAAAAAATAAGTTTAAGATATTTATAATGCTCTGTTGGTCTAAGAGTTTGAAAGAAGTATACACTGTAATGACCGAAGGTAATATTTATACTGGCATCTCATTTGTAAATTTTATCTTTTGACGTCATTGTTTTGAGGCACTTTACACTGTCACTCACACAAAAATTGTATTCGATAATATAATTCCTAAATATTGAGTTAATACCTTACTTCAGGTTAAGATATCCTTAGACTATTTTCTTACTTTGAAAAATAAAAATTTAATTTACCAGGATTACCCACTAGAAGTTCCATCCAATGCAAGTATCCAACCTTAAAATTAAAGGAACCATGCAAGAAATAAACCGCTTTAACTGCTAAAAGACTTCCACGAGTAGACCCAATACAAAAAATTTGAAGCCTCCAGCTCCAAAAACAAAAAAGTTATAGACATTTTAAAATCATATTTTTAGTTCAATGAAAAGAAGGTGTCTTAACTTTTATTTTTATAGCTAGCTGGTGCTTTTAGTAAGTAGTAGATGTAAAATTTTCCAGAGAATTCAGATATGCAATCGTTTTTTTTTTGTAGACCTCTTATTTTTGAAGTAATTTAAGTTTTTTAAAAAAATAATCAAGTCGGTTTTAAGGTACTAAAACGCAACAAAATAAAAGAAAAAAATACCAGTATGAACAAAAGTAGTAAGATTTTTAATTTGACACCTTACTTTTTAAATTCTGTTGAGTAATTTTTTTAAAAATCGATTTTTTAAATCTCGGTTTAATCAAAACTTTAAACATAAATATATTCTACCACAGGCATAAAAATATGGGTTCATATATACTTTTAGAATCATAAAAATATTACAAATCGATTCTAAGCAAAATTGAAATAAAAAGTTTACAAAATAGTAAATAAACTACAATAAAAGAAATTATATGAAACTATTATATTATATTATACAGGCAACCATCTTAAACCTTGTTTTGGGGGTAAAAATGGGAAGGGGGTAAAGAGCGGGTAAAAATAGTGTTGCCTGTACAAAATAATATGCTAGGCCATTTTTTTTTATATTTTTTTTTTACTTTTTTTCAATTTTGCTTACAATGGATTTGTAATATTTTTCTGATTCTAAAAGTATACACGAACCCATATTTTTTATGCCTGTGGTAGAGTATATTTTTGTTTAAAGTTTTGATTAAACCAAGATTTTAAAAATTTATTTTTTTCAATAATTTCTCAACAGAATTTAAAAAGTAAGGTGTCAAATTAAAGATCTTACTATTTTTGTTCATACTGGCATTTTTATTTTTATTTTGGTGCGTTTTAGTAACTTAAAAACGACTTAATTTTGTTTTAAAAAAAAACTTAAATTACTTAAAAAATAAGAGGTCTACAAAAAAACCGATTGCATATCTGAATTCTATGAAAATTTTTACATCTACTACTTACTAAAAGCACCGGCTAGCTATAAAAATAAAAGTTAATAAACCTTCTTTTAAAAGTTTTTCATTGCTATTAACAGAATTTTCATTATTAAAATACGTCGCCTAGAAAAAAAATTATAAGCTTATTTTTGGCAGAATCTTAGGATGCCAATAACAGATAACATTTTTACAATAAAAACACCCTTCTTTTTAGTCAAAATCATTTTTAAAAATTCAGTTTAATTTTTGTTGTATTGAGAGTACTGTAGTGTGAGAATGCCAGCCTTTAGGATTTCTAGCCAATCAGAAGTCTGAGTACTTGCTAAGTCCGCTGAACAACCAATCACAACTGAGCATCTGTATTACTTCAATTAGTTTCTTTTCTCCCGCTATGATTATACGCTTTCAAATGCAATTTAAACCGATTTTTTAAAAAGACAGTTTGACTATAATAGGGGTGTTTTTATTGTAAAAATCTTATCAGTTACTGGCAGTTACTTACTAAGTTTTTTGACAAAGATAAGCTATTAATTTAGCTTCCAGATGACGTATTTTAATATTGAAAATTTTATTTTTAGCAATGAAAAACTTTCAAAATTTTCATTGTACTAAAATAATCATTTTGAAATGTCTGTAACTTTTTTTTGTTATTGAAGCTGGAGGCTTCAAATTTTGGGTATTGGGTTTACTCCTGGCAGGTTTTCAGCAGCTAAAGCGGGATATTTCTTGCATGGTTCTTTTAAGGTGTACAAATAACATAATTAAATAAAAATTGGAGAACATTCTGAAGTTGTTAAACATTTACAGTTTCTGTGTTGTAAAAACTTCAAACGTAATATTTTTACAAGTGATAAAATATGATTTTTATATAGCTTTAGGAACAATTACCTGGTTGGTGTCACCGTTTGCAAACATTTCATCATATTGCTGGATAGGACAGATAGTTATCAGAGGTGGTGTCACATTTCTGGGTGGGACAAAAATTTCTTACTTTGGATAGTGAAGCTATTTATTTAACCCTTACAGATCGGGGGGGGGGGGGGGGCTCAAAGAGCCCCCCCCTCTAGTTTTTTCAATCTCATTTTTTTTGTAGGTAAGTTGGAGAGCTGTAACTTCATGACTTTTTAAGTTTAGTAATTATACGTCGGCAAGAGTTGATTTTATTAGGATATCTGGTCTGTGTCGGTCGTGGTGTCCGGTCAAAGTCGGTTGGGTAGCAAAAAAAATTAGAAAAAATTGTAATAAATCTTAATTTCTACATTATGACTTTTGTGTATAAGGTAGAAACCTAAATTTTTTTTGGTGAATACTTAGATATCAATGACCTTCTGAGAAAAGTGGTGTTATGACCGTTTGACCGCTCCCTGACCGACTTTATGACCGATTTTTGTCCGGCTTTTACTACAGATATAAATCATGAATATCGTGGCTTCTATTACAGCTAGAGACCTATAATTTTTTTTGGTAAATCCTTGAGCAATTATAAACAGATAAAATATTAATTTGTGCCGCCAACCGCCGTTTTACCGACGTAACCGCCGAAAATGGCGGTTTCCGTTATTTTCCGTTTTTCGGCGATGATCAGAAAAAATAATTTTTTTGTTATGAAAAATAAAAGTTCGTCCTAAAATTTGGTCATCCTAGCTGCAAAATTGGCCGCTCTACAGCTGTTTTAAAATTTAGCGGCTGGCCGCTAAAAAGCGGCTAAGGAGCGGTCTGGCCGCTATGACAAGAAAAAGTAATTTTCTCTAAAAATACACATGAACCACCAGAAAAAAATTTTACGTCTTTATCTGTACCAGGAGCCGAGATAGAGGGGGGGGCTCAAAGAGCCCCCCCCCCCCGATCTATTAAGGTGGGAATTGGGGCCCGATCTGTAAGGGTTAAGATATAAAGCTGAAATTTTTAATGAAGATTCCTAACATGACATTATTTGTTCATTGGTCTTTTGGTAAATTCTGTTGACTACTCCCTTTGTCAGTCCATTTTTTTCTCTCTTATTTCCAATGTCAATCTTTTTACCACATACACGAAACAGCATAAAGTGTTGAATTAAAAATGACGTCATACAATACAAATGACAATTGATAAGCCAGTTTACATTGTAATTGACCAATGGTACATTGTATACTGGCCTATCGTATGACGTAATTTTTTATTGGACACAATGCGCTGTTTCCACATACACACATTATTATGTTTTCATATAATTATACACACATTATTATGTTTCCATATACACACATTATTATGTTTCCATATACACACATTATTATGTTTCCATATACACACATTATTATGTTTCCATATACACACATTATTATGTTTCCATATACACACATTATTATGTTTCCATATACACACATTATTATGTTTCCATATACACACATTATTATGTTTCCATATACACACATTATTATGTTTCCATATACACACATTATTATGTTTCCACGTACACACATTATTATGTTTCCACATACACACATTATTATGTTTCCATATACACACATTATTATGTTTCCATATACACACATTATTATGTTTCCATATACACACATTATTATGTTTCCATATACACACATTATTATGTTTCCATATACACACATTATTATGTTTCCATATACACACATTATTATGTTTCCACGTACACACATTATTATGTTTCCACATACACACAATATTATGTTTCCACATACACACATTATTATGTTTCCACATACACACATTATTATGTTTCCACATACACACATTATTATGTTTCCACATACACACATTATTATGTTTCCACATACACACATTATTATGTTTCCACATACACACATTATTATGTTTCCATATACACACATTATTATGTAAATTATATTATCTTTAAAATCAATTTTTCTATTTTGTGTTTAATCAGCTAAGCTACTCTATAATTCACAATGGCGGTCTGTCCGTCAGTTCATAAATTTATAACAATAAGGTGGAAAAGTGATTTTCTAAACTGCTTTCATAAAATGAAGAATATTTTTTTTGTGTGATATACAAATGATCATCTAGTACTTAATTTTGTCTGCTGGTCTTTAAGTCATGCTACACGAAGAAAGTAGCTCATAAAAATGAGGGGTGAGGAGAGGAGGAGTGGAAAAGAAAACCCCTTAAAAAGAGAAGGATAATCCCGTATTTTTATGACGTCACATGCTGATTTTTTAGCAACTTTCTTCACATACTCTATCTTGTTTTTAACACATGCTCTTTAAATCTCCTTGTCCGTATTTCCATTAATGATTTCCTACTTATGGATGTTGTCATTCTTGTTTCTCTCCTTTGGAATTTCTTACACCAATTCATAAGAAAATATTGTTCCTGACATCTTTGATTTCACTGACATCAATCCAGGGTGGATTCAACAGATTGTTTAAAGCTATACTGAATGAATATAGATATAAATGTTATTTTCCTTCATATCCATATTAAGATATATAAGATGGAAAGAATTTTAATGTTAGAGGGAGATTTGAAATCTGCATCAAATTTTAAGGATTTTTTTTTTATAAAATTCGTTTTTTGTATAATTCTTTATCTAGTTTTGTATCTTGTCCTGTACACATGTTTTCAAGTGATTAGATTTGGACAAGGGTGATTCAAAAAAATATATAAATCTCTAACAAATTAAAGTTATAGCTGTAAAATGGGACCAAAAAAGATCCCTAACAAACCACCTCAAGTGACTCAAGTAAAATTGGACCCAGTCACTAGTGCATTTTTAAGTGAGTTAAAAGTTGATGTAAATAAATTGACATTAAATGAAAATTCTGTTAAAAGTGTTTTAAACACCCTAATTAAAACTATCGGTCAACTTAAAAATGAAATTACCAAGCTTAAAGAGTCAGGAAGGAAGTGAGAGTTCAAGCGACGAGGAAGAGTGGGAAGTAAAGGGTGGAAAGGGGAAGAATGGTACAAACTTGCCCAGAGGAGGGGGAGGAGATAACAACAGATGGAAAGGAAATGGTGTTCCCACCAACATACAGGCACAGGTCAGATATAACAGCGATCACATTGACCAGAACCAACAAAGAGCAATGAAAGGTACTTTATTATTTGCCTCACCAGAAAATGCAGCCAAGAACCTTAAGTCTATTCTAAAAGAGCCAGAAGAAATTGGAGAAGAACCATACACTCAGCAAATATGCGCCACTATAGAGAAGTATTATGGTGTTCATATTGACCCAGCTCTGGATATTGAAGCATGCCACCCTACATCCAAAGGTTGTGGTATTATAAGGTTTAATAATCGAAGGATGGGTTCAGCATATGCTAAACTATGTTCGGCGATTTTGAAAGGGCCCAAGCCATCACAGCCCAAGAAAGAGGAGGAGATTGTAGGTCAACCTGGGGAAAGAAAGAGAGGGGCGATGGAGGGGAACGAGATGGAGGGAGGAGCGATGGAGGGGGAGGCATCAGTGGAAGGAGCCCAGAAAGAGGAGGTGAGAAAGGTAAAACGACCTAACTTTTGGTTAACTTTCCAACTCACAAAAAGGCGTTCAGATTTAATCAGAAAACTAAAGGAGCTTAAAAGGGATGGAAAGATAAACCATTTTACTACTAATGAAAATGGTGTTATCAGTGTCACTTTGAGCAAAGGAGCGGCTCCTAAACGGCTAACTTTGGATTACAAAAATGACAACTCTAAAACTTACTATGTGGGTGAGTTACTCCAACTTGTCTCCTGTAAAATATGATAAACAATCCGAAAGTGAATCAAACTAGAATATAATGGTGTAAAAATGGGTTGAATATTTTATTTTATTTTGAAAAACCCGAATTTTAAACTAATCTCTATCTGTTATCACTTAATATTTATTTTACTATGTATATGTTCTGTGTAAATTATCATAGCATTAAAAATGGGTTGTTTAATGCTTTTTTTTCTTTGGTACATTTAAACAAAAATAATATAAGCATTCAAATTAAAAATGGATGATGAGTTAGTTAATAATCTTGGACATAATTCTTTGCAATTAGATTCAAATTTAAATCATTCGTGTTCTTACTTTGAAAACCAAGAATTTGTAAACTTTATTGGAAAGAGGGAGGAAAAGTTTTCAGTCTATAGTCAGAATATTAGAAGTATAAATAATAAAATCGACGATATACAAGAATTATTATCGGAGATAGAAACTGAAAAATTTTCTTTTAATTTTCTTTTAGTATTCTATTATTTCAAGAAATTTGGGCAGCAAATAACGCACAGACCACTAGATTAGAAAATTATCAAGATATTATCTTACAAACAAGGGAAGGAACAAGGGGTGGGGGCTTAGGAATATATCTTAAGCAAAACTTAAGTTATGAAATTATTGATGAATTATCATATATTTTAGAGGGCGAATTTGAGACTCAATTCATAAAAGTATTTTTTGGTAAGAACAAATTTAAGATTATAGGCAACATTTACAGAATTCCTGGTGGTAACTTAAATAACTTTATAGAATGGTTTGGAGAAAAATTAACATTTCTTAAAACTGACCCAGTTTTAAAAAAATCTGATGAAATTATATTTGGGGGTGATTTCAATGCAAATTTTCTAAACTTTGATTCCCACAACCAAACAAATGATCTTTTGAACCTATTAATATCCTCTTCTTTTCTACCAATGATTACTCTACCTACTAGAATTTGTCAAAATTCAGCAACTCTCATTGATAACATTTTTAGCAATAAAAAGCAAGAATTTTATGAAAGCGGCCTAATTATATCTTCTATTTCTGATCATCTCCCAATTTTTTACTTAAATGTAACTTGTGAAAAAAATACTTCAAACCAAAAACAATATTATTATGATATGAGTCCAAATAACATAGAAAACTTTAAAGAGAAACTCTCTTCACAAAATTGGGAAGGTGTTAATAATGATAATATTCCGAAAACTGCCTTTGACAGCTTTGGTAACATATTAGAAAAGTACTTTAAAGAGAGTTTCCCTTTAAAAGAAAAATGTGTTAACAAAGGAAAAGTTCCTATTAACCCGTGGATGTCACAGGAGTTATTAAAAATCAGAAAAGCCAAAAATAGGGCCTTTAAAAACAAACTTAAACATAGGACTGAATCTGCTGAAAATAAATTTAAATGCCTAAATAATAAATTCAAAAAACTTGCTAGAAAAGAGAAGAAAAAATATTACCATGAAAGATTTGAAGATTGTGTTACTGATATCAGAAAGACTTGGTCGCTAATTAACTTAATAGTCAAGAAAAAAAAGTGTAAAAATGACGTGCCTTGTGTTTTTACAGATGCACAAAAATCCTATAATACTTTCTCTGAGATAGCCAATGGTTTTAATGACTTTTTTTGTTGATGTTGGGCCAAGACTTTCTGAATCAATACCTCAATCTTCTAAATCTTTCAGGGATCAATATGATGAAGAATTTAACTTTCAGGAAGTAAACTCTTTTATTATCAATATAACTTTGTCCAAATTAAAATCAAAATCAAGTGTAGGTAATGATAATATCTCTATGAAACTTTTAAAAGAAATAATGCCAATAATTGTAAAGCCTATCATTCACCTGTTTAACCTCTCTTTAAACACTGGCTACATTCCTGATAACTATAAATGTGCAAAAATTATACCTATTTACAAAGCTGGTGAAAGAGATAGATTTGACAATTATCGTCCTATTTCCTTACTTCCAGCCCTCTCTAAATTACTTGAGAAAATTGTTGCTTTTCAAATGATTAGATATCTTGAGGGAAACAAAATGTTATATCAACATCAATATGGCTTCAGAAGGTCAAGAGATACACAACAACCACTGATACATTTAATCAACAAAGTTAATGACGGACTGAATAAGCCCCAATCAGAATACAGTGCCTGTGTGTTTCTTGACCTTAAAAAGGCATTTGACACGTGTGATATTCCAATTTTACTATCCAAACTAAAACACTATGGTTTTAAAGGTGTATCTGCAAAATGGTTTGAAAATTATCTAACTAATATAAAACAGTATGTTGAAATAAATGATGTAAAGTCCGAAGAAAAAGTATTAACCCATGGAGTACCACCATGGAGTCATTGGACCAATTTTGTTCTTGTTGTATATAAACGACCTTCCAAATTCAACAACCTTATTTTGTAGCCTTTTTGCAGATGACACAATCTTTTGTAAAACCTCAAGTAATTTAGAAACCATAAAAACATCATTAAATGAAGAATTAGATAAGGCATCAGTATGGTTTAGGGCAAATAAACTTTCTTTAAATGTATCTAAAACAAAATACATGGTCTTCAGACTTAGCAGTATGCAACCTGTCAATAATAATTTTAGAATCTTCATTAATGGGGAGGAAGTTGAGAGAATCAGCAATGAAAATGAAACAAAGTCTTTTAAATTTGTTGGGGTACATCTTGATGAATTTCTCAATTGGAATGAGCATACAAAAATGGTAAAAAACAAAGTTTCTAGTTCTCTATATGCATTAAATCAAATAAAAAATGTTCTCCCATCAAAAACTTTGAAAACGATTTATTCCTCAATGATTTTGCCTCACTTAAATTATTCTAATATCACATGGGGTCTCTCTAAAAGTAAAAATATTGATCAAATAAGAAAACAACAAAAAAGGGCAATAAGGATTATTGTAGGTGCTAATTATAATGCACACACTGAAATCTTGTTTGGACAATCTAAAATCTTAAAATTTGATGATTTGGTAAATTTAAACATTTTAAATTTTATAAGTAAATTTTTTCATAAGAAACTCCCAGAAAGCTTTGATAACATGTTTAAAGTTCTTGCTTCTCAGAGATAAAAAAAGTTACTGATAAGTATACCTATAACAAAACATCTTGAATATTTTCCAGCAGTGTCATTTCCAAAACTTTGGAATAACTTGAGAAATGAAATAAGGCTTTCAGACTCTGTAAAGAAATCATTGTTCATGATTAAAAAAGATTATTTTTTAAATTATAAATCATTTCATTGCAACAAAAGAAAATGCTTTTCCTGTAAGAAATAAAATCAGTACCAACTTCTGTAACTGTAAATAGTTATTTAGTCAACCCACTTAATTATTGATCTATTAAATTTGTGTAAATATCTTTATATAATAAATAATTTTTGTAATTCTCGCTATAAATAAAATAATAAAAGAAATCAATAAAAGGGGTAAATTTACGGCCTACTCCAAGGCTTAATTACTCCTTGCTATGCAATTTTTAAAATATGATTTTATATGTATATTTAATAATTTAAATGTATTGCATTAGTTAATAAATTCTATTCTATTCTATTCTAAAAGCGTAAATACAATTTAAGTTAATTAATTTTGATTTAATCTGATTAAAGAAGGATATGTGTCGTACATCATTCAACCAATTAGAGCGCAGGTAGTTTTCAATCCACATATCACGGATGTAATTGATTAACTTAAATTGTATTTGCGCTTTTCAATAAAGAATTATACAAAAAACTCGGACATATTAGCCTCTAGGACAAAATAGCCTCAGGACATTTACTTAAGAAAATAGCCTCAAGTTCCATAGACGTCCAAGGTGGGGGGGGGGGGGGGGTAAAGTGCGGATTACTCTCCCAAAAACGAATTACCCCCCCCCCTTAAAAAATTTCTACCCCCCGGCCCCCCCCCCAAAAAAAAAGCTTGGACGCACCTGGCCTCAACTGTGGTGATTTAGAAATTCGTGGATTTTACAAAAAGTAGTTCGTATATTTTTAAAATTTTTACAATTGTTTTTAGAATTTTTTGGAAAGGTTGGGTTAGGTTATAATGCTAGGGAGCCGAGCGCCCGCGGCTAGGCAGGCCAGGGAGCCGAGCGCTGCGGCAAAGATCATTATTATCAGTTGAGGTTATTTTCCTAAAGAGGCTATTTTGTCCTGAGACTATTTTGTGCCGAGGCTATAATGTCCGAGGCTTTTTTTGTCCAAGACCACTGTAGATATAGCAGATCTAGATGGTCAAAAGAAATTCTTGGTGATTCTTTGAATGTCCAGAGGCATTCCAATAATACAATCGATGAAATGTTTTGATAATAAAATATCCCGAAAGCCAACTTGTTTCTAAGAAATTCAACTTTTCATGGCTGACTTATTATATATGTTTTGTCATATGCTTCACATTACACGATATTATATGCCCAAAAAAGGATTTTTTCTTTAAAATACGACAATTGCCGACTCATTATGCGATCGAAAAAAATAGCTGCCCTTTTGTAACAAAATATATGTACTTTATAACCAATATTATGGCCAGATTGTTCCTCCAATGTTTTCCTACAGAAAAGGCTTATTTAGAGAGTATGTATCTAGATTATATTTATTTGACAAACCAATGAAGAAAAACAATTTTATGTTTTACTAAATAGACCCATGAAAACTTTTTGGTATAGTCCCTTTCGTGGCAACGCCTCTTAAGGGGCGATTCGTTGTATATTCACAGTAGCTTTTGAGAGGTTATTTTATATTAGGTTAGGCGTTGCTACGAAAGGGACTATACCCAAACTTTTAATTTACCTCATTTGATAAATGAATAGGCATGTTGTGATAATAAGAAAAACATTTCTTATTGCCGCTTCCATTGTGACTGAATAATTCCTAATGGTTGCCCATATGGTTCCCCATATTTGGTCAGCTGAATTTGAGTTGCCGATTGTGTACACAGTTTCCTCGGTGTTTCCTCATCCTATCTCAATATTTACTACTAGCTAAAAAAGCTTCAAACTTTTTTAGCTAGTAGTAAATAATGAGATAGGATGAGGAAACTGTGAACACAATCGGCAACTCTAATTCAACTGACCCCATATTTCATTTTAATATGTTCCTTACAATATTACAAATATTTGTTTTATACATTTAGAAAGCTAATTTTAAAAAAAATGTTCCGCCCATCCATGCGGCAGTCCATACATAACGGATAGTTGTTAGTAGGCATGTTAGAATTGTCTTAAAGATTTAAAATTTGTCAAGATGCTTCCTGTAAAAGTTTGACTTAATTTAGAAAGGGTAGCCTTTTAACCTTTTTTTACTATAACGTATATGTAAGGTTGTGTGATTTAAAAAAAATATTCTTGATTTACGACCACTTAACCTGTGCTCTTTTAACCCCCTTTTCCGAATCACCATAAACATTTTTTGTTATCATCCTTGTTAATTATGTTGATTTAGTTAAGCACCTAAAAGTAAATATATAGTTTAGAGCCTTCAAATATCCGCCAAATGTATTCTTTCATTAAAAGTGCCCAGCGATGATAGAATTTTTGTTTTCAAATAAATAAATTATATAGTTAAGTGTATTTTTTCTCGGTATCCTTTAACCCTGTTGGGAGACCCAAACTTGTGGTTTCCTTAACCAGCAAGCCTACACTTTACCTAACTTTTACATGCGAAAAACGCCCCCCCCCCCCTTTATTTTCAATTGATCTCAAAAACTCAAATAATCATTTATTTTCCCTATAACTTATAATGTTATATGAATGCGAAATTGAAGTATCACCGAAAAAATATGTTCAATTAATGTTTTTTTGTTATAACTTTGTATGCTCAACATTTAATTAAAGGCATTAATTTTACAAGGATGACAACATCTATAGCCAGCTAAGCACCATTTATTCTTAAACTATAGATTTTTTGTAATCGGACCAAAAACACCAACGGTATGTGGAAATCCCTTCATTTTTCAAAGACCTCTTTCGTCTGCTTCTAAATTATTTTCTGCTGCTTGGCTGTGTTAATATAAGCGATAACATTGGTTGATTTTCAATGACCCTTAGAAAGATTGCACAAGATGGTTGCGATGGGGAGGTACAGTTTTTTAAACCTTTCTCCCTCTAGTGTTTTACTCTAATGTTAAATATCAAAGCGACTAAAGAGCTGTTAAAAGCTCGATAATGATGAAATTGTTGACAAGAAGTTTCTACCGTCTAGCTTGAATTGAAGCTGATAAGATCATGTTTCCCCTCTAACCGTTTCATACGGATGGACAGTTAGACATTTATAATTTTAGAGTAGCTTCGCTACTGGAAAAGGAACGTAATATAACCAGTGCACTTATGTATGTAAATAAGTATCACTTTAACAAAATTTAATAATTTATTATATACTTTCTTTGTGAAAAAGGTATATTTTTTCGTTTTGGGTATTACCTAATTAATCCTCTTTTGATATCAAGTGATCATCTAGAGAACCCAAGGACAGAATCCGCTTGTAATGGGATGCAATACTCTAACGCCCACTGGTGGATATTAGGTTAAGTAACATCCATCAGACAACCAACCCTTTGATTGCACGACCTTTGTTTGAGAAGTCCTAACTGTGCATGGTAATGAGCTGCTCCTGTTTATGAGCCAAGGTATTCCCCCTAATCTAACTATTTATATCACGCACCTGACATAGTAGCAATATGAACCATTTTTAACGTCATATGTTATGCCGCGGTGTCAGGCCGAGAATCGAACCCATCTCTATCTTTTTAAATTAACTGTAATAAATACAATAATATATCAAAATTTCAAGTTTACTTATCTACTTTCCTTATACAAAGACGAGTACTTCTAATAGTAGACAGCGGTATTTTGTCTGAATAATCTCATGTGACTAGACATGTGACTAGAGAATATCTGCTTAACAACTCAATATGATCTTCTGTCCGTCCTGTTAAATAACCTTAATATATTAAAGGTTACGAAGACACCCACCTATTCGGTTTTTCTGTTTATTGATAGACTTGTAAGTGTTGTAACTTTTTACTATTGTGATCCTGGCGGGCACTTGACACCTCAGTAAATCTTGAGGTGTTGTTTGAAATATTTCAGGGGAGGGGGGGGATGTAGTTTATAAAATTTTGAGGTGATTAAAATGAGGGGTTTCAAAGTTTGAGAAGGGATTAACACCCCTTTGCACCCCCTTCCTCTTTGAAGTTTAGTTCTAAAATATTCCATAATAATAAAAAGTAGTGTAAAAAATATAAAAGTCAACTTTAGGTTCCAGGTATGATCCTGCAAAGCTTGATTCTTCAGGACTCCAGGAAACTTTGAACTGCCTTGAAATACCTTGATTTGACCCCCTCAAAATAAAAGGCTTGGATGTCACTATTCCGAAATAAATCTAATTAAAAGGAAAAGCCTCTTTTGAAAATAATTTTTTTTATAATAGTTTGGAATGTATTAGAATTAAAGAGTTATTATTTGTTACACCATTTTTCTGTAAACATCCATAAAATCCGACAGTAAGAAAAACAAACATTAACGCCTGTTAGAACTTGATAAGCAGGATATAAATGTATATGTCTTAACAGAATTGTATGTAAATTTGTTCCAAAATTGCTTAAATAGAGGATAGTGTTTAAGAGCTAATAAGCTAAATGGTAAGAGCTATCCTCTTTTAAAAAGTACGTGTTTGTAAATTTCTCTTATCCCTACTAATTTCTTTGGTTGTTATTACGAGTACTGACTAATTTTTATTGTTATTTCTAATTAGAATTAGCTGTTTGAACCAGTTTTGAATTACTATAATTTTTGCTTCATTTTTTTCTACGTAAATCGTTTATTTTTTACATTATAAAATAGTAAAAAAATTAAGTAATTTAATGGGTTCTACAGCGGTAAAAATTACTAACATTTATTTAAGTTTGGCTGGTGTTTGATCATTATAAAATTCTTTTTTTCGCAAGTTAAAACTAATGAAGTTTAATCGCCGCACCCTTGAAAATTTTTCAAAATATATATAGCTTTCAGATATTAAAAGATAAGAAAATGGAAGATAAGTTGATGTACATCCCCAATGATGATACACAAAATAATTCAATCTCTATATTAAGATAATCGAATACTATTCACCGAAATACCCAAAGTTTTGGGGCTAAGAAAAACGTTGAGAACGAGTATAATTTACATTCAAAATCATAATTTTGGGGCCAAAAATAACAAAAACTGGTCATAAAACCTTGGGTACCAGTATAATTTATAGTCAAGTGTCTCCTATCGTCCTTTTTTATAATTAGGGTCGTTCCACCCGTCCGACCGTAACGGTTAGCCCTTAAGTAAATTTAGGCATATTAGAATTGTTCTATCGATTTCAAACTTGATGATTCCTATAACAGATATATACGAATAAGAAAGCGTAGCAACTCTATACTCGTTACCAGAAAGTCCGTTTAAAACATACTGATTTTTACTTTTGTTAAAATTGTCCTATCGATTTCAAACTTTTCATGATGATTCCTATGCCATTTAGGTACAATTTGAAAAGCTGAGCAACTCTATAATCGTTACCAGAAAGTCCGTACGTCAATTTATAATACGCTGTGATTTGACACACTACAAAATTTATTGTTTGTTTCAGATTTTCTTCCTTCTGATTTCAGAGCTTCGCTTTTATGGATGTTGTCATCCTTGTTTGTACATTGAATCATTAAAATGGTTAAATATAAACCTATAATTAATTAAATTAATAATCATTAATATTCTAAAATTTTTTTATAACGTACCTTTCTATACAGAAGTATTTGCTCTTTATATATTTTCTGATATTAATAGTTCTAAGTAAATAAATTTGAAATTATAAATTAAGTTTCAGAGAGAGAGAGGGGACAAAAGGGTGTTTATTACGAAAGTCCCCAAAATTTTATAAAAACATTTTCTTATTCGGTGATTCAAAACTTTGGAGACTTTAGTAAATTTTGATTTTTTGATTCATTAAGTTGAGTATTCAAACGATTACACTACTAATTCTAATCTACAGAATGGGTTATTTTGTGAATCATCATTACAAATATACATTAATTTATTGGCCATTGTCTTATCACTTTAGATCCCTGATTAAGTGTACGTACAATTACATACTTATTTCTATTAGATGAATGATTGCCTTATTAAATAGTCTAGTGTATGTGTGGTATCCGCCTAGGTTAAATGGCAGACACCAGAGTTCAAATGACTACGGCAGTGCGAACAGACGTGGACACCTATATTATAGAGAAGCTAAGCTTCTCTAGCAATCACTAAATAATAAACAGAGTCTATTCAGTTGTTCCTTTATTCAGGGTCTAAGGTTTACTAAAGTTATATACAACAAACAATAAATACACAGATAGGAATAAGTAATCATAAACAGAATCAATATAATACATATACAATAGTCAGTTTGGGCAATAATGATCCCCCATCCCTGGAAAGGGTGGGGGGAATTAACAATACAGCTTAACCATAATAAGGCTGTCAGAATCTATCATTAATTTTAGGTATAGGGAGGGGGTCGGCAGACCCCTTCCCCAGGACTCGGGGGAGGGCCCTCGGCCCTTCCCCGAACCCAGGTCAGGGTTGCCATAGGCATGGCTCACGGTTGCCGAATACCACAACTCTCCCCTCGGAAGGCTGGGAGGGGGTTTCCCTGCCAGACTTCCGACAGTGGTTGAGGCCTTCGGCCCGCTCCTTAGGGCTAATTTATATACAAGCGATAACGATTCAATGGAATCCTAGTGGTGATTTTCAGGGCTGATGGGCCCCCAACGTGGGATAGAAGGTAGAGGCTGGCTTTTGTTGGACACGTAGCTCGGCGCCAGCAGGTGTCAGGTTGGCGTGGGGCACAGCCGCTGCGGGGCCGGTCAGTAACGGGGCATTCTGGTGGTTGTTGGCAGCGGCTGGGGCACTGGCTACCAGGTTGACCGTCTGGGCGACAGCCTGGCCTCCCGAGGGGCCGCGGGCTTTCCAGAGTGTGGCCCAGGCCTGCCTGGGCGGTCATTCCCACTATCGGCTGATTGCATGGATACCATTTCCTCGGCTGCTTCCCGGCCGATAGGAATGGCATCCCAGTCTACTGAAAAGTCCCGGGACTTGGCATGGGTGAGCCTGGCTCTGGCCAAGGCCTTGCGATACAAGGTTGGGTGGTACAGGAATACTTGTGACATCGCGTTCATTGGCCCGTACACCTCCTTGTGCGGCTGCCAGGGAAATGATGGTTAAGTCTCCCAGCAGCTTGAGGATCAACAACAGCAGACACAGTATGGCTACGCCATCTCCCCACTCGTGAATAGCCTGTCTGAACCCAGCCCAGACATCCAGGGTTGCTTCTCCTTCCTCCGCCAGTCGGTCAATATCGTAGGACACGATCCCATGGTCTCCGGTGGCTGAACAGCTACCTTGCTGGACGCATGAGCCATACGACAGGCCGGTCAGCATGGCGGCCTTATACGCTGGGAACGCTAGCAGCTGCTGCCAGTCGTTCAGCTCAGCCTGCGAATACAATCCTCCCGAACTGAAGTCATCCAAGGGCTCGGTCAGCAGCTGCTTGGGTGTATCCAGCGGGGGCGGCCTCTTCTTAGGTGCGGGGGTCAGCTCTATCCATCCTTCCTCAGCGTGTACAGTTAGGGGGTAGGTGGAGGAGCAGGGAATTTTGGTGGCGTGGCCGCTATACACCTTTGTCACGGCATCTACAAATCCTGTGGGCTCCACCGGCACCTTGTCCCAACATTCATTGCTCTCCCTGACCACATACTTATTGCGTTGGCAGGTAAGCTGGCGCAATACATCTCCCCTCAACACAGAGAACGTGCTCCCCTGGACACGCACCGGATGGGCCGGGTCTAGCTGCTGGAGCTTCCAGCAATTGGCCGCTACTTCTTCTGCTGCGGTGCTTCTCATTCGAGTTTCCAGGGTAAATCCGATGTAACCTGCATGTATCTGGGCCTGCAGGGGGACATCCACGTCCCTGGCCGATACTCTGGGCAGCGCTGCCGCGGCCGGGTCGGCTGCCACGAACAATGCTGGGTGGTTGGTGGCATGGGCCTCAAAGTCGCAGTTCACTATTGAGGTGGGGGTAGTCATGTTGATGAAGAATTGGGCTTGATGGTCAACCAGAAACGCATCCATCACCAGGCTGGGCTGGAGGCTGCAGATCAGCCTCAAGGGGCAATCTCTTCCCAGGTGGTCCCACACGTAGGTGGCCTCTCCAGTGATGCAGGACAGCTCGGAATGGGGACACTCTAGGGTCAGGTGGTCAGACTGGGACTCCACCCGTCCATTCTCGACTACATAGGTCTCTTCCTTGACCAGCAGCCGTCGCTCCTGGAGCACTAATTCATTGCGGTACAGCTGGCCCTCGAAATGGACGTCCTCCCCTTCACAACCCACCCCCTCGGGGCTGTTGACCAAGGCGCCCACCATATCGAGGGTGAAGAACAGGGGGTGGTTCAGCTGAAACGTCAATGGCTGGGTCTTGCCTGGCAGAGTGTAGACTCGGTTCCTGGCCAGGTCTCGGCACGTTTCTGGATCAATCTTGGTTGGCCACATGAGGGTGGGGACCGAGGTCACCTTGAGGTGGCCCCATACTCCACACCTAAATGTCCACTGGGACACTGTGAGTTGACAGCTATATCCCGTGGTTTCCCTAATCTTGACTTGCTGCAGGACATGTATCTCATGGCCCAAGGGCACCTCCTGGGGTAGCGGCTCCTTGCTACACATCTGCTCCTTGTTGTAGGCGGTGACATGGGTGGGGTTGGCACAGTCCCACCCTACCAGGACATAGCTAGTTGTAGGCCACACAGCTGCGAGCAGTAGGCCCCACAGGACCATCCACCAGTGTGAGAACCTACCAGACAGCCATCGACCTCGCGCACGCATCTCGGGATCCTCGGCTCGGGCCACAGCTGCTTCTTGGGGCTGGACACTGCTAGGCTGCTCCTGGCTAGATATGAATTTCCATTGAGCGTTATCTTTGGGTGCCCGGGGCATCCCGATACCCTCCCCAATGACAGACTGACAGGCGACTGGCGCCTGCCTGGGTGTCGGCTCCCCTAGCCCCAAGGGGTCCCTTCCCTTGTCCATGGCATGCCCAGTGGCATGGGGCTGCAGTGCGTGTGGCACAGGCTCGCCCTGTATTACATCCCTCCCCTGCCCTAGGAACTCAGGTGCATGTGGCACAGGCAAGTCCTTATAATCCCAAATCTCAATCTCCCCAGCCTCTGGTGCGGGAGGCACAGGCAAGGCTGGAGGGTTACAATACTTTGGATACAATACATTTGTCAAATTTAACTTATCCTGGCTCAGTTGAGAATGGTGGACAGCTGGGTTCCCTCTGCTGGCAGGGGGCGCTGGATGGTGTATGGCTGGGCTCCCCCTGCTGGCTGGTGGCGCTGGCTGATGGATAGCTGGACCCTCCCTGCTGGCTGGTGGCGCTGGCTGACTGGGGGTGACAGATGTCACCCCTCCCTCTGGGGCTGCTGGCTCGTTCCAGGATCCAGGTATCTCGGTGGCGGCGACGGTAGTCGCCCCAGGCACCAGGGTGGGGGCGCTGGATAGCACCCCCCAGTCATCGCAGGTGGCGGCGGCGGTTGCCGCCCCAGACATCAGCTTGGGGGTGCGGGGGCGCACCTCTCGTCCTTCCCAGGTGGCGGCGCCGGATGGAGCCCCATACATCGACTCCGATGCGCTGGCTAGCGCCTCTTGCCTCTCTCGCTCAGCGGCCGCCAGGGCCTCCCCGTACACTGTCTCGGTGGCGCTGGGTAGCGCCCCTCCACTCTTGCTGGGTAGACTCGGTCTGGCAGGCCCCATCATGTTGAGGCTGAAGGGTTGAGGCCTCAGGACTTCTGGCTCTGCAATGTTGATGGGCTGCACGAACTCCGGTCCCAAGTGGTTGAGGCTGAAGCCCAGGCCAACCCGATTGGGTTCAGCCGCTCCTCCCAGCACGTTGATCCTAGCTGGGATGGTTCCAAACTGCGGCATTCCTTCGGCTCGGCCCGTTGCATTGGGGGCGGCTGCTTGCTGGAGTGTTGCTGGGGGCGCGCTCCCTTCCATGTTGGCTACTCTGCTGGGCTTTCCTGAGGGAGCGCCCTTGTCAGCGACGCGTCTCCGGCCGGCTACCTGGTCCCAGTCAGCCTTGCACTCGGCTGCCGTATGGCCTGCGTAATGGCAACGTTCACATTTGGCAGGACGGTCACGGCGGGGCTGGGTGCGTCTCTCTTCTAGGCTGACCTCCATAGGCGTAGGACAGTCTCTGACTCGGTTGCCCTTCCCATGGCAGCGATAGCAGGGGCCTGGAATCTTGTCATCTGGGGCGACCTTCCCCATCTGGTGGAGACCCGGAGCCAAGGCGCCAATCTCCATTGGCTCCGACTCATCATATTGGGGCAACTGGACGCTGGCCGATCCCGTGAGCCCGTCGGTGGCGTCCACTAGGCACACACCCTCCTTCAGCTGCTTGGTGATCATGGTCACGGTAAACATGGCTCGCCTCGTGTACTCAGGTACCGAGGCGATCTCATGACCCATCATTTCACGTTTCACATTAGCGTTACGAATGCCACGATTTAATTCGTCTATCAATAACTCAAGGTCCTCGTGGCTATAGGCCTCCCTATACAATGCACACTTTGTGGATATGTATGCTTGTATAGGTTCTGTCGAGTGCTGCCTATAATCTCTGAAGGCTTGCTTCAGGGTCTGAGATTCATAGGCTGGACGAAATAACATTTCACACTCGGCCTTGACTTGTTCGTATGTCAAGGCTTGGCCTGCCTCGCCAAACAGATGAGAGGCCATCTCCGCCGCTTGCCCCGCCAGGGATAGTAAAAGGGCGTTGCGGCGATTTAGTGTGTCATGGGGGGGCACACGGTAAGCCGCCCATGACATTTCTAATCTCCGGATGTGGGAATTCCAGGATTGCTTGGGCGGTCCTCGGTACTCCGGCAGGTTACTCAGCATCAGCTTGCGGTACTCAGCTGGAGCCGGCTGGGGATCGTCCTGGAGCCATCCTTGGAGCTGGTCGCCTCCTTGCGCTTGTGGCTGCTCCATTGGGTCAAAGGTACAGCGGCGGGACACGAAGTTTTAAGTCAATACTATAAGTGGTTTACACTTGAGGCTTTCTAGCCTAGCAGCCAACACTGTTTATCACTAGGTTGGTAGTTTAACTACAAAGATTTATAGGTGTACCTAGAGTACTTGTCACTAACTTCTGAGTTGTAGAGTAGGCTGGTAGGTGTAGATAGTTGTTGAGGGTCTGAACTGCTGTCAGTAACTGATTTGGTTTTCCTTATCATACTATAGATAGGAGGGAGGAGCTTGCAAGTCTTTTTTTTCTAAAAATATCTCTGTTGGATGCTATGGAGTAGCTCCGCTCCTGTGTGTGTGTTTGTGTGCGTGAAATCTCCTTTCCTTGCAACGCGCCTACGCGCCGTCAGATTTGCGCACACAGGTAAAACGCGCACCTATCCCTCAATCTGCTCTCTCATTGGTCCGCTTTGTCTTATTCGTCCGTTGAATTTTTTGTGCGTCCCAAGCTCTGCTGCACGACCCGTAAATGGCGCTCTGTTCTCCCGGTCGCTATATCCACACCGTGGGCGGACTTATTCAAGTGTGGGTAGGAGGGGGAGCGCGTGAGGGGACGGGGTAAAACCGTCCGTTCCCCCCTATGGGGAGGGGGGTGCTGTAGGTTTGAAGTAACTGGGTGGTGAGGTAATTGTGCCTTTTCCTTAATCCTGAGCTTATTGTTATGTCACCTCAATTGTATTTGCTTCAATTTATGGTGGGCCCCTCCCCTTCCGTTGGGATAAGGGGTGTATTTGTTGTGCTGAAGGCTTGGGGGTCAGATTGTTTATCAATGCATTGTTATATTACATCTAGGTTCTATTTTTGGCTTTATCACAATACACAACAAATTTGCTTACCAAGCCTGTTCTATTTTTGGCTTTATCACAATACACAACAAATTTGTTTACCAAGCCTTGCCCATAAATCTATTGTTCAGCTTTCACACTAGGGTGGTAATCCCTAAAATGTATTTTCGCTCACAGCTCGCAGCTATTTGGCTTGTTTCAGCCTGTCGGCGGCAGGGAATGTCCCGTCCTGCAGCGCCGTGTATCCGAATCCAGCTGGTGGCGGCAGGGAATGTCCCTTCCTGCAGCGCCGCTGGTTCGGATCCTGCTATCTCTTGCAGTAAATGTTGGCCTATTTTCAGCCGTTTGCACTTATTTGGCCTGTTTCAGCCCGTCCGCAGGCCTGTTTCAGCCCTTGAGCGCTCAATCCTCCGTTAGATGTCGACGCTTCTCGCGGTTCTCCGTCAAGTTTCGCTGCTCTCCGCAGTCTCTCGTCCGATTTCGCTACTCTCCGAAGCTCGGGTTCCGCCACACTTAGTGGTCTTTCGCTAGGTTTTGCTTCCACAACTGCCGGATACAGAGTTAGACCTTGCTATCCAGGGTGGGTAATTCAGGTTGCTTGTGTCAGTTTTGCCAGTTTCACTGCTGGGAGTACCGTAGCCTCAGCTGCGCGTCTGCTCTACACTTGTGGTTTGCCGTAATCTCACACAGCTGTCACCAAAAGTTGTGGTATCCGCCTAGGTTAAATGGCAGACACCAGAGTTCAAATGACTACGGCAGTGCGAACAGACGTGGACACCTATATTATAGAGAAGCTACGCTTCTCTAGCAATCACTAAATAATAAACAGAGTCTATTCAGTTGTTCCTTTATTCAGGGTCTAAGGTTTACTAAAGTTATATACAACAAACAATAAATACACAGATAGGAATAAGTAATCATAAACAGAATCAATATAATACATATACAATAGTCAGTTTGGGCAATAATGATCCCCCATCCCTGGAAAGGGTGGGGGGAATTAACAATACAGCTAAACCATATTAAGGCTGTCAGAATCTATCATTAATTTTAGGTATAGGGAGGGGGTCGGCAGAGCACTACGTATTGAGCTACGTATTGAGCCACGGTCGTGGGTCCTTTCAACCTCTCTTTCATTTATTATTTTTTTAGCTGTGAGCTTCCAAGGTTTATGTGTTAACAGTCATATGCCCAAAAAATTGTTCTACAAAACGATGGCTCATTAATTTTCCATGAATAAAAATAACTTTTTTTTGTTAGAAAGTTTGTTTAAGAATGATTTAATGATTTTAGTGTTTGTTTTCCGTCAAGTTTTAATATGGCAGTTTGTATATAATTATTCTTATATGAAAGTAACAGGATGTCTTTTTTTTGTGTGGGTGTAGCTTAAGATCATGCTAACCGCTGGACCGATAATGTTCTCCTTTTCAGTTAAGCTTCTTACAGGTTCCAGAAATTTTAATTTTTACCTATCTTAACTATATACCTCCACACTAGGATTGGGCCTGATATCCGGCCATTTTCAATATCCGACCGGACCCCGGACATTTAAAATATCCGGATAGCGGATATCCGGTTGATTTATAATGCCAGGTATTGGATTATTTTCAAGGTAAGGAGCGTGACTTTAAGGGTAAGAGCGTTGGCCTAAAAAAAACGCGCAACTTATTACCATCCTAGTTAAGACTTCCAATCAAAGATTTGATTTGTTAAAAACCTTTGACCTTAGGGTACATCAAACACTCGAGGCCTTTGATTATGTAACAGAATTGTAGTTATTTTGGGCCACGGCATTCCATCTACTCTGTGTATTAATATCGTGGATTTTGGGGTAATAGTATTGGGAACAATTTTGAACGTTTTTAGTTATGACGCGGTGTTGAACTCCTCACCTCCCCGATGACAAGCGGATGTACTGCGTGGTAATCCAAGGTTGCGGATTACGTCGGACGGATACACCTCTGTGGAGCAAAGTTGCAAACTTATGAACAAACACTCATTTATTTTGTACATTTCCTTGTTTAAACAAAGAATTAATTTTCAAGGTCTTATGCTATATGAATGGTACTTTATTTCCGGGTGGATTAGTTATTTCTCGCATCGTATTATAAACGGCTTTCCGCGGATATAGAGTGTATGAGATTAAAACTAGTTTTTTTTAGCCCCGGGTTGCCGAAGGCACTGGCCAAAAAACTTGTTTCAATCTAATGATTGTACATTTTTATATTCGTAGAAAGCTGGATATAATATGATGCTAGACATAGTTTTTTCGTATGGATGAGAACCGGTTCCTATCCACCGGATTCGAATGAATACGAGAAATAATATTATTGAAACCCATTATCTAAATAAATGTTATGTTATGTTATTATAGTAAGATTATTAAAGTTCCACCACAGATTATGACGTCATACGATAGAATAGCCAATGAGAGGCCAGAATACACTATAATTGACCATTGGTGAAATTTACGCTGGCCTCTCATTGGCTATTCTATCGGATGACGTCATAATCTGTGGAGGGACTTTAATCATCTTCTTATTATAGCGGCTTTTTACCTGATCCGCAGCCGCAAAATAAGCCGCCAAGCAATATCCAGCAAAGGGAGCACAATCCTTCGGCATCTCAGAGCTAAAGAACTAGTTTTAAATTTATAATTGTACATTTTTATATCCGCGGAAAGCTGTTTATAATACGATGCAATAAATAACTATGCTAATTAATATTTCTCTTTCGCAAATTTTGTATAATCCTTGAAATGTAGGTATGTCCTAAAACAGTATCCTGTACTTAAGCGGTTTTGCAACAAATTATTTTCAAAGCTGGACATAATACGATGCTAGACATAGTTTTTTTTCGTACGGATAAGAACCGGTTCCTATCCACCGGATTCGAATGAATACGAGAAAAATATTATTAAAATCTACCGTAAAATAACATAACTACAGGAGCTTATTAAGCAAACATTTTCAAATTTTAGTTTTATATTTGATTAAAGAGCTGATGCATCGATTACAACATTGTGCCAAATAGTCATAGGAATCAATATTCCAAAAGAAGAGTAATTGTATGAATGGATCTATAAGGGATACGACAATGGCCGATAAATTGAAAACATCCCCAATGATGATAACAAAATTATAGATTAGGTTAAAACGTTTGAACACTAAATATGACAAACCAACCAATCGAAATTCAATAAAAGTCTCCAAAGTTGTTAAGCCAACAATTAAGAAAACGTTATCATAAACCTTTGGGGACGAGTGTAATAAACAGCCCATTGTCCCCTCCATCTCTGAATAAAATGTTATGATAATGCTATCATGTTTATGAACATTCTGAATTTGTGGTAATAATTAAAGAATTGCTACGCTTTCTACTTAGTACCTTACTGTTAAAGGAATCATCATGCAAAGTTTCAAATCAATAACTCAATTCTAACATGGCTAAATTAACGGTAAGGGCTATCAGTAAAAATATGAAACTCAAAAGACGACATTCGAAAAAGTAAAATTTAATTTGATTTATAATTAACTAGGGGCACTTAAGTCGACCTCATTCCATTCTAAATTTGAATTTCAAAAGAGTAAAAAAACCAATTTTTTTTGGGGGGGGGGAGGGGGTGAAGACACCTCCCCAAAAATAGTTTTAAACATTCCCAGGACCTATAAGAAGCTTCACTGTAAAGGAGAATAATATCGGTTCAGCCATTAGCGTGATCCTTCGAGACAGACAAAAAACGCTTACTACTTTATATAATAGGATAGAATAACAGTTAGAGAAAACTTTTGGTACATATAAATATACATACATTCAGACGTCCTGTCTCTTTTATATAAGGATGCAATATAGAACTATGTATGCCCGTCCGTACGTTTTGTCTGTCTGAAATTTAAGACCTCAGTAACTGCTGAACTGACTAAGCTTTATTTTTCAGCAATATATACTATATCTATAATACAAAGTAGAACGATGTCTGTCTGTCTGTCTGTCCGTCTGTCCCTTAAGATCTCGGTAACCACCGAACCGATCGGATTCTATTTTCCAGGGATATATACCTACTGGTCCTGTGGTTTTAGGCTATTTTCTTGGGGGGTGGGACACCCCCCCCCCCTCAAAAAAAAATCCCCCCCAATTTTTTTTTCTTATGGGGAAGTTAGTTCACATAAAACTACTGGCGGCAGCACTAGTAGTACTGATTTTTTAAAAAAATTACCTCTTGGGGCAAAGCCCCTAGAGGCTCGGGGCGAAGCCGCAAGTTATAATATAACTATGCATCTAGGTGCTCTGTATTTAAAGGTACACATAGGGGTTACAAAAATAGCCTAAAACCATCCCCAGCCTTGAATCTAAAAACTATAGCCTAAAACTATCAGGGGACCGATGTAAGACTTATCTAAAACAGAGAACCAATCGGTTCAATAGTTATCGAGATCTTAAGCTTGAGACAAAAAAAACCTTACTATTTTGTATAATAGGATAGGATTGAGACTTTTTATATCTACATTAAGATGACACTAGATAATATAATGTACTAAATGAATTCTTTTTTTGCTTTTCATAATTATAAACCTTTTTATTAATATAAAATCAAAATATTTATTTTAATCAACATATTGAAACATAATACATAATATCAGAATATTTACACATAGATATATTGTTTACATATATTTTTTACTTATTCTATTTATTTTAATACACAAGAAGTTGTACGTATAAATATATGTTGCCTAGAGGCAGGATCCAACCCAATTCTGGGTACAGTATCTTTCGTGGCAACGCCTCTTAATGGGCGTTTCGTTATATTTTCCCAGTGGCTTTTCCCATATTTCCAGCCAATACGGGAGGCTCTAACCCTGCGGGGCAAATTGCATAAGCCTACGAGGCAATCACCTAACCTAACCTAAAATAACCTATCAAAAGCTACTGTGAAAATATGACGAAACGCCCCTTAAGAGGCGATGCAACGAAAGGGACTATACTCCAAATGTTTATTACAAATTGGATAGTTTAGTATATCATAGAATAAAAATGAAATGAGATGAAAATTGAAGAGTAGAAAAAACAATGATGACAACAGCCATAAAAGCAAAGCTCTGAAACGGTATTACAGACGAACATAAACTCTTGTAGAGTGTCGGCAAAATATACGTAAATGTGTTGCAAAATTTCTTAAAAACAGAATTCTGTTCAAGGACATTTTAGGACTTAATTATAGAGATGCTTCGCTAATAAATCAGATCACATAAAAATTGTTGGTAAAAAAGTAAAAAAACATTATGTTTAAAAATAACATTATGTAACGATTATAGAGATACTACGCTTTCTAAATCGTACCTAACCACTACAGGAATTATCATGCAAAGTTTGAAATTGATAGGACAATTCTAACATGCCCAAATTAACGAAAAAAGCTATCCGTTACGGACTGACCGACCCTAATTGCAGAAAAGCTTCGCTTTTAAAAATTTACTCTAGAAAAAAAATTTATGAAGAACATATAAGGAAATAAATTCAAGTCTTGGGGCGATTTTTAGAAATTCTACAGCCCTTAGAAGCTAGGGAACAACCGCTGGTTCAGAACAAAATCAGAAGAAGAACATTTATAAACATAAAACATCGCAATACTCTAGATAAAATCTAATAAAATGCTCTAAACTACTTAAAGACGTTTTGTTTACATCTGCCTGGGAAAAATTATGAATTCTAAATAAACATTTAGAGTGGTCATACAAAAATAATAAAATCAAATTTAGCAAAGCAAAAGGGCTTTATATTTAATATCACTCTTTTATCAAAGCTCATCTTTTCTATAATCAGGGAATGTTTGTTTGCCCGTCATACCGTCAATACGTCACTCTGTATTTTCGTGAGCATCTCTCCTTGCAATAAATTTATTGTTTAATGATCTATTTTCATCACATTCTTTTACTTTTGTTATTGGCCTTAATAGAAAATGAACTTAAAATCGTTTAAATTACAGGAGTCACCATGTAGGGTTTAGAATGTATTGGACAATTCTAACATGTCTAAATTAGCGTTAAGGACCAGCTTCGTGCACAGGATTTTGCGAGGAGGTTCGTGAAGCGTCCTTTAACTGAAAAATTGACGCGCGAAACGAGCATTTTATTTTTCATCTTCATACGCTCATTAAAATTTAAGGGGGTGTATCTATACACCCCCTCTTAATTTTGTCAGGGAGTGGTTAAACACTTGAAACCTCCTTTCTCACCCCTTTGCTTTGGACTAAATTTTACGGACGTATTAATAAAACGACCCTTAGTGTAAAAATCTTTGCTTTAAGAAAAATAAAACAAGGATGACAACATCCATAAAAGCGAAGCTCTGAAAAGGTATGACAGACGAACATTAAATCTTGTGGAGTGTCAGAACTGAATTTACAAAATATGGATATATGTAAGTTGTGACAAAATATATGTTAAGTTGTTGCAAAAGTTCTGAAATACAGAATACTGTCTAAGGAAATACTGACATTTTTAGGACTTGATTATAGAGATGCTTCGCTTATCATATTGTACCTCATTGTAATAGGAATCAGTACTTCAAAAATCATATCAATCTGATAATTATATAACATAAAAAATTGTTGTTAAAAATTTAAAAATCAACATGTTTAATATGTACGTACAGATGTACCTAACTACTAAAAGAATCATCATGCAAAGTTTGAAATCGATAGGATAATTCTAACATGCCTAACATAAAATAGCTATCCGTTACGGACAGACCGACCCTAATTATATTTAGAAAAGCTTCGCTTTTAAAAACAAAAAAATCTATCCGTTACGGACATACGGACGGAAGTACGGACAGATGGACGGAGGTACGGACGGACCGACCCTAATTATAGAAAAACTTCACTTTTAAAAACATATATTCTATTTGTTACATTGTTTGCACCTATCTTTTTATAGACATTAAGCGTAGTACGGTGATAGAATCTAAATGGACAACATTAACATATTTAGAATTTACAGGGTGGAATATATAAATAAATAGAGTGAATCTTAATATCTAGTAGACTCTGATCAAAAATTAGTTTGAAAAACTTAAAACCAGTGGAAATATTAATTAGTCAAATTTAGAACTATAAATCATTCTTTTTTTTGCCTACTTTGCGAATTTATTAACTTTTTAACAATAGGACAATTTATACATTACGCCCTATATACGTTATACATATATGTTTTTTTAGACCTTTTCTGTTAAAATAAAAAACATTCTGTGTTTAAGATAAAATCATTATTCAATATTTTATTTTATAGATAAATTAGCAGCTTCGCCCCTAGCCTCTAAGGGCTTTGCCCCAAGAGGTGATCAAAAATTTTTTTGGCGAAATTCGTAAAAGGGTCAAGGAAATCTTCAGCAAAAAAAGGACCAAGGAAATCTTCAGCAAAAAAAAATAAATGGTTTTTTTTGTTTTGTTTTTGGGGGGGGTTGGGGGTGTCCCACCCCCCAAGAAAATAGCCTAAAACCACCACAGGACCAGTAGGTATATTCCTTAAAGAGTAGAATCCGATCGGTTTAGTGGTTACCGAGATCTTAAGGGATGGACAGACAGACATCATTCTAATTTATATTATTCTATTTGTAGATTATGAGTAACGCGGCTACTCTAGAACTGTTATGTGTTCAACCAAAAAACTATTTCAGGAATCATCAATCATCATACAAAGTTTGGAAGCGATAAGATAATTCTTACATACTCAAATCAGAGCTATCCGTTATGAACAGACAGACGGACCCATCCTAATTTTTGAAAATCTTCGCTTTATAGATAAATAAAATTGAAGTCAAAAACGTTGTTTTACTATAAAATGTAAATATATATCATATATTTATTACATAGAATGAGGGGACAATGGGCTGTTTATTATACTAGTCCCCAAAGTTTTATAATAAAGTTTTCTAATTTGTTTGCCTAGCAACCTTGGGGACTTTTACTGAATTTTAATTGGTTGGTTTATTTTGTTGAGTGTTCAAACATTTCAACCAACAATTTTAATCTACAGAAGAGGTAGTTTTAAGTTTCGTCAATTGGGGATGTATATCAATTTATCGGCCGTTGTCTTATCCCTTTAGATCCCTGATTTGTTTGCAGAATAGAGATAAATAATCATGTGTCTTTATCAGGGATAATGGAATTAAGCTTATATTATTTTTTTTATCCAACATGGCTTCGAAACAGATTTATATCCGCTGGATTAGAACTTGTATCTCAGCCATACTACGAAATCATTTATAGCATCGTGTAACAGACAATTTCCACGAATATTAACATGAAAATCATAAAGTTAAAACCAATTTGGTTGGCTCACGACTTTGGGACTAACAAAACTGGTTTAAACATTAAAATTTTTCATTTTAATATCAGCGAAAAATTTTTGTTCTCCTAAATTTTGTATAATTCTTATACCAAATTTATATTAGACCAAAAAGGGCTGTTTTTCAGATAAAATTAACCCCCCACTCTCGTCCACAAAAGTGCTTAAATATATCTATTTTTTCTTTTAATCTTTATCCCCGTCCTAATAAAAGCAATGCTGTTCTACAAATAGGGTCAGTCCAACTGAACCTAATCGTTCATTTCTAAAACAGTTTAGTACAATTTAGAAAGCTTAGCAACTTTATAATATTACTAGCGGCTACGCCCCTAGAAGCCTCTAGGGGACTGGTAGGAGGTGAAAAAGTCGACCTCATCCCATTTTGAATTTGAGTTTCAAAAGAGTTTTTAAAAATTTTTTTTGGTGGGAGGGGGGTGAAGACACCCTCTCCAAAAATAGTTTAAAACCTGCCCAGGATCTATAAGAAACTTCACTGTGAAGTAGAACAATATCGGTTCAGCGGTTAGCGAGATCCTTCGGGACAAACAAAAAACGCTTACTACTTTATATAATAGGATTAAAAATTTCATCTAAACATGTTTTTTTTACATATGTATATTTCAACAATTTTTTACGTGATTTAGCCATTTAACCAAATATTACAGCAAATTTTTACAATATTATTCTGTTTCATCAATATTAAAAGTGGATTCACTCTATGTTTGTCAATGTGCGCTTGTCTTATTTTGCTTTGACGGATGTTGTCATCCTAGTTATAAGAGATTTGTACCTGTATCCTGGGGAGGTAAATAATTCAAACATACAATACTCCTTACAACATATTAAACATTTACTAAACTTTCGAAGATTTTTTAAAAATTATCTCAATTTGTGTTGGTTTGAGTTTAGCAAAGCGTTTGATAGGTCATTATATCATCTTCTTTTGTAAAAGCCCCCCGGGCAGATTTGAGCTTATTTACAGGGGAAAGAGAAAATAAACTTCCACCAAAAACAAAAAATATGGATTTTTTAAGCTGCTAGTTTTAAAATGAGATACTAATAATGTAATCTTGATGCTCAATTCTCAGGTACCCAGAAGAACTTTTTAGTTTCTGATGTACATTTATAGTTATGGGTGAAAGATCCGGTTTTTTTCTACAAAATATAAAATGAAACAAGGATGACAACATCCATAAAAGCGAAGCACTGAAACGGTAGGACAAACGGACATTAACACTTGTATAGTGTCTGAACTGAATAATTAGAATATAAAAGTATCGAAAGAATTGAATCAAAATTTTAAGTAAATTTGTTGAAAAACTGCTTGATACAGGATAATGTTTATGGACATACTTACATTTTTAGGACTTGATTATAGAGTTGCATTGCTTATACTTTTGTTCTTTGTTGTCCCAGGAATCATTATACCAAAAATCAGATCAAACAGATAATTAGATCACGTAAAAATTTGTTGTTAAAAAAGTAGAAAAATCAACATGTTTAAAATGGACATAGGACATTCTGGTAATGATTATAGAGTTGCTACGCTTTTTAAATCGTACCTAACTACTACAGGAATCATATTGCAAAGTTTGAAACCGATAGGACAATTCTAACATGCCTAAATTAACGAATAAAAGCTATCTATCTCGGACGGACGTACGGACCGACCCTAATTATAGAAAAGCTTCGCTTTTAAAAACATAAAGAATATAAAAATTGTCTAGAGATATATTAAGGAGAGTGGTGAGTAAGTGGTTTTGTATATCCAGAGAAATAACTCCGAGGCTGCTCCAAGATTTAGGCTCTCAAACCATCTATCTCTTCTCTCTCTCTCTCTCTCTCTCTCTCTCTCTCTCTCTCTCTTTCTCTCTCTCTCTCTCTTTCTCTCTCTCTCTCTCTTTCTCTCTCTCTCTCTCTCTCTGTCTCTCTCTCTTTCTCCCCTCCCCCCCCTCTCTCTCTCTCTCCTCTCTCCCCCATTCTCTATTTCGGTGTTGCTATTACGTTCTGTTAAACATTAGAGGCTGAAAAGAAGAGAGCCTAAGTGAAGAATAATTATGTGTATATTACAAAGCCAAGCCAAGAGAACATGACTTGTAATAACAAAAGATAAAAAGAAAAATACTAATATGTATTTCTTGTACTATACTACTATAATAATAATGTTAAACATACTTAAGTTATTTAGTAATATATATATATTTTATTATTGTAAGTAAGTGTTTTTAGTAAACAGATTATTTTTTTTAGAACATTTTATTTCTTTGTTTACATTTTAAGGGTAGAAATTAGGGATTAGAAATAATGTTTATAAGTAAGTTATTTATTCCTAGTGGCTACGCCCTTATAGGCCTATAGGGTCATTTGAGGGTGGTAAGGGGGAAGTCTATAACCCCACCTACACTATCAATTTTAGTTTTTTAAAAATATAAAAAAAAAATTTTTGGGGGGGGGGTAATTTTTCTAGGGTCGATTTCTCTTAGAAAGGGTGGTGGTGACCTTCACCCAAAAATAGTTTTGAACATTCCTTAGACCACTGAGGAGCTACATTGTAAAGGAGAACCATATCGGTTCAGCGGTTAGCAAGATCCTTTTGTATAATCAGACAGACACTTAAGTAAGTACATTTTAAGTAAGTATATAGATAAAAGTGTTAAATAGAATTATCAAATTTTAATATTAAGTATAAAAAGTGATCTTATAATTTGTTTTAGATCAGCAAAATGAAATCATAATGTTTAAATAATAAAAAAATCATAATTGGCTAAAAATGGAGGAAAAATCTTTTTTGTTGGGTGTCATTCTTGCAATATCGTGTGTACAAGGTAGGCCAAGATTATTTGAATGGTTATTTATCGCATCGTATTATAATTACCTTTCGGCGGATATTGAAATGAAAAATCATTAAAGATTGAAACCAGTTTGGTTAGACCCTATGGGCAGAAGGCCCAATGTAACAAAACTGGTTTTAATATTATGATTGTACATTTTTATATTTGTAGAAAACTGGATATTATACGATACGATACATGATTTTTCAGTATGTCTTAGATTCGGTTCTAATCCAGCGGATATTAATCGGTTTCGGAGCCATACTGAAAAAGCATTTCTATATTTAAATTCGGTCCCTCCGTCCATCTCGGGTCGCATTCATCGTTAATTAAGGCATGTTAGGAACGTCCCCTTGATTTTAAATATTCTATAGATTATAGAATATTTCTGTTACAGTGAAGTATAATCAAGAAGGTGTAAAAAGTCTATAACAATTTTTTTTTTTTTACTGATTTTGATATCTATATTTGAAACATGATGTTCTAAATGTAAATAGTTGGGGTATATCCCTTTCGTGACAACGCTTCTTAAAGGGGCGTTTCGTCGTATTTTCACAAGAGCTTTTGAAAGGTTATTTTAGGTTAGGTTAGATGCTTGCCCCGCAGTGTCACGGCTCCCCCGAAGGGGCTAGAAATAATAGAAAGGCCACTGTGAGAATACGACGAAACGCTCCTTAAGAGGCGTAGCCAAGAAAGGGACTATACACCAAAATTGCATTACTAACAGAACAACAAATCCTCTGCAAACTTGAAAAGTTAATTGATACTTAAAACTTGAAATTCTGCAAATTCAGCATTTTATCACCTTTTAACATAGAGACTTCAAGTACACTTGTAAACTAGGTGTAAACATGAACGTGGGTTAGAATCTGTAATAAACTACGTCAAACAAAGGAAGTTAAAATGCTATCCAAACTCGTGAAATCAATAGTAAAATTAAATAAAATTTCCAATATGGCTTCGACACCGATTAATATCCGCTGGACCAGAATCGGTCCTCTGCTATAGTAAAAAACTAAATCGTATTACAAACAATTTTCAACGAACTATAAATAATACCAGTTATTTTTGCCCGCGGAAAGCGTTCTATAATAGATAACTATTATTCACCTTCTAATTTGTTTTTATTAAAATTTCTTTTTAAAACTAAAATTGAAAGTTAGTGGTTGACTTCTCCCCTCTCTCTCTCTTTACTCAAGTGCCCCTAGAGGTCTATAAGGGAAAAACCGCTAGTATTTCATACAGAAGTAAGTTTTTTTTAAGGAGAATCTATTTGTAAGCCAATGGCAAATTTGATCTATTATTCAAAAGATAGAGGTCTGGAGCGCATCCGGTAGAAAATAAGAAATACGATATTTCATAAAGAAGTTGTATCAACTTTTTCACTTTTTATTTAAGATAGCTAGCCGGCTCTTTTAGTAAGTAGTAGATGTAAAATTTTTCATAGAATTCAGATATGCAATCGTTTTTTTTTGTAGACCTCTTATTTTTTAAGTAATTTAAGTTTTTTAAAAAAATAATTAAGTCGGTTTTAAGGTACTAAAACACAACAAAATAAAAGAAGAAAATAGCCAGTATGAACAAAAATAGTAAGATCTTTAATTTGACACCTTACATTTAAAATTCTGTTAAGTAATTATTGAAAAAATCTATTTTGTTAACCTCGGATTAATCAAAACTTTGAAATTAAAAATGTCCTCTCACAGGCATAAAAAGTATGTGTTCATATATACTTTTAGAATGAGAAAAATAATACAAATCCATTCTAAGCAAAATTGAAAAACTTTTATAAAACTAAAATAAAAAATATAAGTTTATTTTAAGTATCATAATTTTTGGCTTTAAAGGGTTAGCTGTAATAAAACCTGAACAAAACCTAAACAAAAGACAATGCAATGTAGCAGATATTTTTTGAACACAAGAAACAATAATGTATTTTTAACTGCATTGTTTTGAAGTTTATAAACAGACTGATGCATATTTGTTCATAATTTTTCATTCTTTACCTGTTCTGTAATATCACTATATTTACTGTAGTATCTATTGTATGAACGTTTTCCTTTTTTTTTTGGCAATTCTATTGGTTAACTTTAAAGGTTAAGCTTCGCGATTCGTCAATTTTCGCGATTTGTGATTGGCTAGTTTAGTAGTTACAATTCTTAAAATAAACTTTTTATTTTTTTTATTTTTTATTACAATTTATTAAAACTTTTTCAATTTCGCTTAGAATGGATTCGTAATATTTTTCTGATTCTAAAGGTATATATGAACCCATATTTTTTATGTCTGTTTGATAAAATATTTAGGTTTAAAGTTTTTATTAAACGGAGATTAAAAAAATTAGATTTTTTCAATAATTACTCAACAGAATTTTAAAAGTAAGGTGTCAAATTAAAGATCTTACTATTTTTATTCATACTGGCCATTTTCTTCTTTTATTTTGTTGCGTTTTAGTACCTTAAAACCGACTTAATTATGTTTTTAAAAAACTTAAATTACTTAAAAAATAAGAGGTCTACAAAAAAACCGATTGCATATCTGAATTCTATGAAAAATTTTACATCTACTACTTACTAAAAGAGCCGGCTAGCTATCTTAAATAAAAAGTGAAAAAGTTGATACACCTTCTTTAAAAAAAATTATGGCCACTTCAAAAAATAACTACAATTTAAATTTTAAAATCACTTTTGAAGACTAAAAAAGAATTATTTTGACTTTAATTGTTGATTCAACTGTCGAGCCTATTTAAAGACGGGAAAAATGTAGGAAAATTTTGTCAGTAGCGCAGCATTTTTATGATTGTTGTATGTCCGTCCGTCTATCGGTCACAATGTAAAAGTATTCCTAATTTTACAAACATTATTAAAAAACAGTTATTTTATCTTTTTTATCCATGATTTTGATAACTTCCAATATTGTGCACCTTTCAGGTCATTATTGTTCTTGTATTTATTTTATTTGCTGTTTCAACTAGTGGCACAGGTTTTTTCTAAGGGGGGGGGGGGGGGTTGAAAACGTTTAAAGCCCCCTTAAAACAAAATCGAGAGGGTTGTAATACAACTATCATAAGCGCGCATTTTTTTTTCCTCACATCTCACTTGATTTTAACGGTGGGTAAGGGGGGGAGGGGTTAATTTTTTTTAGCTTGATGCTTCCCTTGGCTGTTTTAGGAGGGTGTATTATGTGGGTGGAACCATGAGGGGTATATACACCCCCCTTGCCACGCCAATGGTTCTAACTGTCAGATTATAAAACGTTGCAAAGTTTAATTAATTAAATCTTATTTCTCTACATCTCATAAAAGAATACAACTTTTTTTTCTTTTAGGAATTGTTTTTCTTTTACATAAGTTTTTCTTTTTTTATATTTTTCTTCTAGTTAAACATTATACGATCTAATTTTTAATGTATTATTCTGATTGACCGTGGCTCAACATGTAGCGAATCCGCTCTTATGAAAAGCAAAGCTTTTCTATAATTAGGGTCGGTCCGTCCGTCCGTCCGAGACAGATAGCTTTTTTCGTTAATTTAGGCATGTTGAAATTGTCCTATCGATTTCAAACTTTGCATGGTGATTCCTGTAGTAGTTAGGTACGATTTAGAAATCGTAGCAACTCTATAATCATTACCAGAATATCCGTACGTCCATTTTAAACATGTTGATTTTTTAACTTTTTTAACAACAAATTTTTATTTGATCTAATTATCCGGAAAAAAACCAAACATTATTCTGTATCAAGAAGTTTTTCAACAAAGTCACTTATAATTTTGCTTTGACTCTTATAAATTATATTCTGATTATTCAGTTCTATACAAGTGTTAATGTCCGTTTGTCCTACCGTTTCAGAGCTTCGCTTTTCTGGATGCTGTCATCCTTGTTGAGCTATGGTTATTCAGCTTTTTTTGTCGGATAAAAAAATGCGCGAACTAAATACATCATGTAAGTTTAATCTATTAAAGAATTCTCGTGTTTCTAATTTATTCTGGAAAGTATTTGAGAATAAATTATGTTCGGGGCCTTCTGAGAATTTAGTTAGAGTAAAGCTACTCTAGAATTACCAAGGAGAAAGAGAACATTGGACTGTAAATTTCACTGGTAACCAAGTTTTATAACCATGTTATTTTAATCGTTAGCTTCAAAATTTTGGGTACTTTTGTTCAATTGTGATTGGTCGGTTTCATGCTGATTGTGCCCAAACTTTTTAATAAATGACTTTAAATGATCTTTACTAGGAGTGACTATGTTTCTTTTCGGGGATCTACATCATCAAATTATCATATTTGTCTTATCCCTTAAGATTCCTGAGACTTCCAGTCGCTTTCCGTAGTTTTGGAAAATATGATTTTTCTGTCCTCATTTTTTTGGTTGGGGGATTTACTTACAACCTCAAATGGGCCGTTTTTTTCTTTACTTTTAAAGATATATTTCTGTCCTTTGCTTATTATGGATGTTATCATCCTTGTTTTTTCTGTATATGCATAGAAATTTAAACTTTTTTACTTCATGTCCTCCTATATAATTAATTATTATTTCATTTTAAATTTTAAAACAATGTAATAATTTATGAGAGGAAGGGAGAGGACAATGGCACTTAAGTAATGAATATATGATGTAATTATATTAACATGTTGGCATTATGTTAAAGAAAAATACCTCCTAAAGAACGTCCAAGCTTTTTTTAGGGGGGGGGGGGGAGCTTCAGGTTTGTTAGGAAGGGGGGGAGATAGCGCTTTGGTTTTACCCCTCTTAAATTTTAACCCATGAATAAATCTTACAAACGGGGGATAATTACCACTCCTCCTCCGCACTCACTAAAGAGAGAGGTGCTACAAACAGACACGAACATTTAAAGAGTACATTTGCTTCTAAAAAAAATATGCTAGTTTCGCCCTTAGCCTTTAGGGGAGGGAATGGCCTAAAACCAACTCAAGGTAATTATAAATCTTACCTGAAATGATAACAAATTCGATCCAGTAATTTCCAAGAAATTTAGCTTCAGACAAAAAACCGTACTACTTTATATCTTTGGATCAATTTGGGATAAAAATTTGATTTCTCACTTGAATATAGCATTCTTAAAACTTATTTACAGAATTGCATGAGACAGTATTTCTAATGAATATTGAATATACATTATGTATTTGTAGGTGCAGTCCACAATCCACATCTTTATTGGAATTAATCAAGACAAAATTAAGCATAAAATAATGCATGACTAACCTATCGCAAATTTGAAAAAAAATTGTGAAAAAACAATTAAAGCCACCTCCCAAATGTAAAACAGGAACTATTATTCATTATTTCATGACCTTAACAACGCATTTGACAATGTTTTTTTTGTTAGTTCGAAGCTTTTTATAGTGCCTATAAAATTATCGTCATATCAGAATAGTCCATTATTCCAATATGACGTAATTCCTTTTTTATAGGCACTATAAAGTGCTTCGGTTATTTCATAAAATAAAACTTGCTCAGAAAACTTAACTTCTCGGAAAATTGTAAAATGATCGGTTTAGCCGTTTAAGAAAACTTACTAGACATACAGACACACATCCTGTTACTTTGTTTTGATTCATTTAAAGACAGACGTGAATAGATACAGCATATTGTAATACTAAGCATACACAATCAGTAGAGTGATTCACTACAGATAATTCAATTATTCTATGTAAGATTATTCCCTGCAGGGGTAGTCTACAGAGATATAGATATAGTCAGTAGAGTGATTCTATACAGATAATTCAATTATTCTATGTAAGATTATTCCCTGCAGGGGTAGTCTACAGAGATATAGGTATAGTCAGTAGAGTGATTCTATACAGATAATTCAATTATTCTATGTAAGATTATTCCCTGCAGGGGTAGTCTACAGAGATATAGATATAGTCAGTAGAGTGATTCTATACAGATAATTCAATTATTCTATGTAAGATTATTCTCTACAGGAGTAGTCTACAGAGATATAGATATAGTCAGTAGAGTGAATCTATACAGATAATTCAATTATTCTATGTAAGATTATTCCCTGCAGGGGTAGTCTACAGAGATATAGATATAGTCAGTAGAGTGATTCTATACAGATAATTCAATTATTCTATGTAAGATTATTCTCTGCAGGGGTAGTCTACAGAGATATAGATATAGTCAGTAGAGTGATTCTATACAGATAATTCAATTATTCTATGTAAGATTATTCCCTGCAGGGGTAGTCTACAGAGATATAGGTATAGTCAGTAGAGTGATTCTATACAGATAATTCAATTATTCTATGTAAGATTATTCCCTACAGGAGTAGTCTACAGAGATATAGGTATAGTCAGTAGAGTGATTCTATACAGATAATTCAATTATTCTATGTAAGATTATTCCCTGCAGGGGTAGTCTACAGAGATATAGATATAGTCAGTAGAGTGATTCTATACAGATAATTCAATTATTCTATGTAAGATTATTTTCTACAGGAGTAGTCTACAGAGATATAGATATAGTCAGTAGAGTGATTCTATACAGATAATTCAATTATTCTATGTAAGATTATTCTCTACAGGAGTAGTCTACAGAGATATAGATATAGTCAGTAGAGTGATTCTATACAGATAATTCAATTATTCTATGTAAGATTATTCCCTGCAGGAGTAGTCTACAGAGATATAGGTATAGTCAGTAGAGTGATTCTATACAGATAATTCAATTATTCTATGTAAGATTATTCCCTGCAGGGGTAGTCTACAGAGATATAGATATAGTCAGTAGAGTGATTCTATACAGATAATTCAATTATTGTATGTAAGATTATTCCCTGCAGGGGTAGTCTACAGAGATATAGATATAGTCAGTAGAGTGATTCTATACAGATAATTCAATTATTCTATGTAAGATTATTCCCTACAGGAGTAGTCTACAGAGATATAGGTATAGTCAGTAGAGTGATTCTATACAGATAATTCAATTATTCTATGTAAGATTATTCCCTGCAGGGGTAGTCTACAGAGATATAGATATAGTCAGTAGAGTGATTCTATACAGATAATTCAATTATTCTATGTAAGATTATTCCCTGCAGGAGTAGTCTACAGAGATATAGGTATAGTCAGTAGAGTGATTCTATACAGATAATTCAATTATTCTATGTAAGATTATTCTCTACAGGGGTAGTCTACAGAGATATAGGTATAGTCAGTAGAGTGATTCTATACAGATAATTCAATTATTCTATGTAAGATTATTCCCTGCAGGAGTAGTCTACAGAGATATAGGTATAGTCAGTAGAGTGATTCTATACAGATAATTCAATTATTCTATGTAAGATTATTCCCTGCAGGGGTAGTCTACAGAGATATAGGTATAGTCAGTAGAGTGATTCTATACAGATAATTCAATTATTCTATGTAAGATTATTCCCTGCAGGGGTAGTCTACAGAGATATAGGTAAAGTCAGTAGAGTGATTCTATACAGATAATTCAATTATTCTATGTAAGATTATTCCCTGCAGGAGTAGTCTACAGATATATAGGTATAGTCAGTAGAGTGATTCTATACAGATAATTCAATTATTGTATGTAAGATTATTCTCTGCAGGGGTAGTCTACAGAGATATAGGTAAAGTCAGTAGAGTGATTCTATACAGATAATTCAATTATTGTATGTAAGATTATTCTCTGCAGGGGTAGTCTACAGAGATATAGGTAAAGTCAGTAGAGTGATTCTATACAGATAATTCAATTATTCTATGTAAGATTATTCTCTGCAGGGGTAGTCTACAGAGATATAGATATAGTCAGTAGAGTGATTCTATACAGATAATTCAATTATTCTATGTAAGATTATTCCCTGCAGGGGTAGTCTACAGAGATATAGGTATAGTCAGTAGAGTGATTCTATACAGATAATTCAATTATTCTATGTAAGATTATTCCCTACAGGAGTAGTCTACAGAGATATAGGTATAGTCAGTAGAGTGATTCTATACAGATAATTCAATTATTCTATGTAAGATTATTCCCTACAGGAGTAGTCTACAGAGATATAGGTATAGTCAGTAGAGTGATTCTATACAGATAATTCAATTATTCTATGTAAGATTATTCCCTGCAGGGGTAGTCTACAGAGATATAGGTAAAGTCAGTAGAGTGATTCTATACAGATAATTCAATTATTCTATGTAAGATTATTCCCTGCAGGGGTAGTCTACAGAGATATAGGTATAGTCAGTAGAGTGATTCTATACAGATAATTCAATTATTCTATGTAAGATTATTCCCTGCAGGGGTAGTCTACAGAGATATAGATATAGTCAGTAGAGTGATTCTATACAGATAATTCAATTATTCTATGTAAGATTATTCTCTGCAGGGGTAGTCTACAGAGATATAGGTAAAGTCAGTAGAGTGATTCTATACAGATAATTCAATTATTCTATGTAAGATTATTCCCTGCAGGGGTAGTCTACAGAAATATAGGTATAGTCAGTAGAGTGATTCTATACAGATAATTCAATTATTCTATGTAAGATTATTCTCTACAGGGGTAGTCTACAGAGATATAGGTATAGTCAGTAGAGTGATTCTATACAGATAATTCAATTATTCTATGTAAGATTATTCCCTGCAGGAGTAGTCTACAGAGATATAGGTATAGTCAGTAGAGTGATTCTATACAGATAATTCAATTATTCTATGTAAGATTATTCCCTGCAGGGGTAGTCTACAGAGATATAGGTAAAGTCAGTAGAGTGATTCTATACAGATAATTCAATTATTCTATGTAAGATTATTCCCTGCAGGAGTAGTCTACAGATATATAGGTATAGTCAGTAGAGTGATTCTATACAGATAATTCAATTATTGTATGTAAGATTATTCTCTGCAGGGGTAGTCTACAGAGATATAGGTAAAGTCAGTAGAGTGATTCTATACAGATAATTCAATTATTGTATGTAAGATTATTCTCTGCAGGGGTAGTCTACAGAGATATAGGTAAAGTCAGTAGAGTGATTCTATACAGATAATTCAATTATTCTATGTAAGATTATTCTCTGCAGGGGTAGTCTACAGAAATATAGGTATAGTCAGTAGAGTGATTCTATACAGATAATTCAATTATTCTATGTAAGATTATTCCCTGCAGGGGTAGTCTACAGAGATATAGATATAGTCAGTAGAGTGATTCTATACAGATAATTCAATTATTCTATGTAAGATTATTCTCTGCAGGGGTAGTCTACAGAGATATAGGTATAGTCAGTAGAGTGATTCTATACAGATAATTCAATTATTCTATGTAAGATTATTCCCTGCAGGGGTAGTCTACAGAAATATAGGTAAAGTCAGTAGAGTGATTCTATACAGATAATTCAATTATTCTATGTAAGATTATTCCCTGCAGGGGTAGTCTACAGAGATATAGGTATAGTCAGTAGAGTGATTCTATACAGATAATTCAATTATTCTATGTAAGATTATTCCCTGCAGGGGTAGTCTACAGAGATATAGGTATAGTCAGTAGAGTGATTCTATACAGATAATTCAATTATTCTATGTAATATTATTCTCTGCAGGGGTAGTCTACAGAGATATAGGTATAGTCAGTAGAGTGATTCTATACAGATAATTCAATTATTGTATGTAAGATTATTCCCTGCAGGGGTAGTCTACAGAGATATAGGTATAGGTACTACATACATGCCATTTTTTTACACCTTCCTAAAATTCGATGGGGTTGGATTTTTTATACTAGACTGTATTAGGGGGGTGTATCATGTGCTGCATACACTTTTCAAGGGGGGTGTAGGTGTATGAACACCTAGTTGGTGGTCCATCCCTCTTATTTTGCCAGTGGGATAGATACACCCTCATACACCTTCCTTTTGAACGCCTGTGCCTTTATCTATGTATACTTTATATAGTATGTATTGTGTTTTTAAGATAAAAGAATTAAGACGAGAAAGCTAATTTATATGAAGCTTATACTTTCCAAAATATTGCTAGTAAAGTTATGAATATACATTTTATAGGGTGTTTTTATTAAATAAAAAGAATTGCTTAATTTTACCCACTAACCATAATGTAAATTAATCATTAATATCTGTATTTCATATCAGAAAATATTTCATGGTTATTTTTTTTTTTACAAATTATGACTTTAAAACTTGTTTTTATTGGAAGTTATTTTACTATATGCGGAAAACTGTTTATAAAACAGTACGATAAATATATATTACTAGCGGCTTCGCCCCTAGCCTCTAGGGGCTTTGCCCCAAGAGGTGATAAAAATTAAGGCGAAACTCGTTAAAGGACCAAGGAAATCTTCTACAAAACATAAAGGACCAAGGAAATCTTCAGCAAAAAAAAGAAAAAAAGAAAAAATGTTTTTTTTTTGTTTCTTTTTTTTGGGGGGGGGGGTTGGGGATGTCCCATCCCCTAAGAAAATAGCTTAAAACCACCACAGGACCAATAGGTATATACCCTGAAGAGTAGAATCCTATCGGTTCAGTGGTTACCGAGATCTTAAGCTTCAGACGGACGGACGGACAGACAAACATCAAGCTACTTTGTATTATAGATAGTATAGATGTAAATGCTTTCATTATAGAGTTGCTGTGCTAGAAAAAAAGGAAATAGTATTAATCATATAACACAAAAGACTTGTAATCAAAATATAAATTTTGTATTATTCTATTGTATATTCTTGCTCATATGTCTTTCACTGTCAAGTCTTTTATGTTAGTTATAAGTTTATTAAAAGCGAAGCTTTTCTATAATTAGGGTCGGTCCGTCCGTCCGTACGTCTGAGATGTATAGCTTTTTTCATTAATTTAGGCATGTTAGGATTTTCCTATCGATTGCAAATTTTGCATGGTGATTCCTGTAGTAGTAAGGTACGATTTAGAAAGCGTAGCAACTCTATAATCATTACCAGAATGTCCGTACGTCCATTTTACACATGTAGATTTTTTTTACATTTTTATTAATTGTTTTTTTGTGATTTAATTATCCGATTGTTCTGATTTTTAATATACTGATTCCTAGGACAACAAAGTTAAATATTCTAAGCAAAGCAACTCTATGATTAAGTCCTAAAAACGTAAGTATGTCCATAAACATTATCCTGTATCAAGAAGTTTTTCAACAAATTTACTTACAATTTTGCTTTGACTCTTATTCATTTATATTCAGATTTTTCAGTTTTGAACTATAAGTGTTAATGTTTTGAAGTGTTAATGTCCGTTTATCCTACCGTTTCAGGGCTTCGCTTTTATGGATGTTGACATCCTTGTTTAGATAATAGTCAGAGATTTTCAGGGATAAGACAATGAAAAATTCATTTTTAAGCCCTCCATATTATTGGTAGAAAAGTTTGGACCTTGTTAGTTTGCACATCCAAAAGGGACTCAATATAAGTCCCCAAGGTTTTAATTCAACTTTGGGGACCAGCACATTACAGTCCAAAGTTCCCTCCCTCCCTGATGATAAGTTAGTATGTTTGTTGAAAAACTGTAAATTCAATTATGTATTTCTACCTTGGATCTTAAGAGATAAGACAATGGACAATAAATTAATGTATTTACCTAATGATAATAACAAAACATTAACATTGGTTGAAAAATTGAGATACTACTAATTTGAACCTACCAATCAAGATTTAAGTACCCAAAGTTTAAAGCATGAATAAAATTTTGGACCCCAGTGTAATTTAATGTTCACTCCTTCCCTTATTAGTTGACAAGAATATTTTTTCACTGTATTAAAATCATTTTCTTTTATTTTGCAACAATTTCTACCAACTAATTATTGCTGCACTTCTTGATATAATTATCCTTGTTATAATGGAAAACATGGATATAAAGGGATATGACAATGGCCGATAAAAGTGATGTACATTGCCAATAACTAAAGACAAAAATACCCCTTCTGTAGAATATATTTAGTAGTTGAAACGTTCAAACTAATGAACCAAACAATAAAAATTTACTAAAGTCCTCAAAATTATTAATACAATGAATAAGAAAACGTATTTATAAAACTTTGGGGACTAATAACCAGCCCAATGTCCCCTCTCTCTCTAAATATAAATACTATTTTATTATTAATTAGTGACGTTGTTTGAAAGTAATTATCGAACATTCTCCCTACGGCTGCGATAAAAAACCAATAGGACAGACACTTTCCATATTTAGAAGCAAAGCTACTCTAAAAGTGTTATTGTTTGTAAATACGTCGCCCTGTAACTATGTAAAAGTACTTTGGCTTAAAAGGTTTTGTCCGTCCGTCTCTTCGTTATTTGCATTAGTGAAACGTGTTATTCTCGTCTAATCTATAGCTCAACTTGTATGTCTGTCTGTATGTGTTGGTCCTTGCTATTTTAATTCATAGCTCGGAAATTTTCTAATGGATAATATAATCCTTAAATTTTTATTAAAATATTTTAGAATTAAATTCTTATTTTTCATTTATCTTTTTAAAAGAATTTCATTTACGTAATGAGTTTCTAAAGAAATTAATCAAATATATAAATGTAGAACTCTGAATGCTAAATTATAAAATCAATTATATAGATAATCATTAAATAATAATTACTTGCTATAATTTAAGTCCTTACATTATATTTTTCACTTTATAGCAATTTAATGATATTTTCCAAAACTAAAACGATTATAAAACTACAATTAATCTTTTTCCGGGAGGGGTGGGGGGGGGAGGCTTCTGCAAATACTTATTATTGGGTGCCTAGGGGCTCATATATAAAGCCTTCCCACCCCTCTGCAATCTCAGAAACCTTAAGTGAAATCAAGAAAAATTGGGTATAGTACCTTTCGCGGCAACGCCTCTTAAGGAGCGTTTCGTCGATTTTCACAGTGGCTTTTCCCATTTTTATAGTCCCTGCGGGGGGCTCTAACCCTGCGTGGTAATTACCTAACCTAAAAAACTAATGTGAAAGTACGACGAAACGCCCTTTTAAAGGCTTCACCACGTAAGGGACTATACCCATCAAAAGCGAAGTTGCTTTAAATCAAAATAATAAAAAATTTGATAACGGCAAAAACAAGCATAAGTAAAAATATTGCTTGATTTGATAAAGTGTCTGAAATATAGAAATATATTTTTCTACTGTTTTTTTTAGTTTTACAAAGAGTTAAAAAAGTTCTATTTACAAAACAACAAGGATGCCAACATCCATTAAAGCGAATCTCTGAAAAGGTAGGACAAACGGACATTAATACATGTATAGTGTCAGAACTGAATAATTAGAATAAAAATGAGTAAGAGTCAAAGCAAAATTGTAAGTAAACTTGTTGAAAAACTTCTTGATACAGGATAATGTTTATGGACATACTTACATTTTTAGGACTTGATTATGTGTTGCTTTGCTTAAAAAATTGTACTTTGTTATCTCAGGAATCAGTATACCAAAAATCAGAACAATCGGATAATTAGATCACAGAAATATTTGTTGTTAAAAAAGTAAAAAATCAAAGTGTTTAAAATGGACGTACGGACTTTCTGGTAATTCTGATTGCTACGCTTTTTAAACCGTACCTAACTACTAAAGGAATTATCATGCAAAGTTTGAAATCGATAGGACAATTCTAATATGCCTAAGTTAACGAAAAAAGCTATCCGTCTCGGACGGACGGACACACCATAATTATAGAAAAGCTTCGCTTTTAAAAAAATCTTTAAAAACCAATAATAAAAAAAAACTTTAGAAATCAGAATTTTACATTCGTGGTAACATTTAAAAATAGTGTACACTTTTAGGGTACTTGGTGTCGGTCAGCGAAACATTATATTATCCTTTTATTTCAGTTTTGAGTATTGGATGTTTCAAATGTGTTTCTGTGAATGGTGATAATCCATCTTGTGATGATCCCTTCCATAATAATGTCTCAGGTAATTAGTACACGGACAGACAGACAGACAGACAGGCGGACTTACATTATTTATAGAGTAGTTTTTACTGAAAAAAAAACACATTTATTGAGTAGTTTTTGCTGAAAAACACAGGTAAATCTATAGCTGCTTGAGTTCCTAGACAAACAAACATACATTATTTATAGAGTAGTTTTTATTGATCATAATTTTATGTTGGGAAATTCCTTTCAAAATAAAAAAAATCAATTAAATTATTAGCTGCTGTACCCTGACTGACAGACAGTAACTAGATTAGATTAGTTTCAGACATACATAATATTAATATGAGAAGAAAAAAACGGATAAAATACGCAATTTGCTTTAAGTATGAAAAAAGACACTTTATTATTTTACTACTTATTGCTTAGATTAACATTATTGATTTACCGAAAATTATTCCATTAACTGCGAAGGCTTACAGAGAAAATCTACTGTGAAAATACGACGAAACGCCCCTTAAGAGGCGATGCCACTAAACTGACAACAACCAAAATTTTTCGTGAAAACTTATATTATTGTAAATTTGATTAATGCACAATGTGTTGCTTTTCAGAAAAAGCAGAAATACAAAAGAAATAAATTGTAGTTTTTGTGTAATGTTAATCTGAAACCCAAATTTACATTTTCCGTTCTTACTTTCAAACAATAGAGATTATGGCCTAGAGCAAAGACGTCCAAACTTTTTTGAGGGGTATGATATTAGAATTAAAAATTTTTGGGCGGGGGTGATCTTTATATCATAGAGGCAAAGACATCCAAGATTTTTTTTATTTGGGGGGAGGGTTAGATATTAAAAGTCAAACATTTTTTTTTTTTTTTGGGGGGGGGGGGGAACGGACGTACGAACGGACCGAACCTAATTATAGAAAAGCTTCGCTTTTAAAAGAGCCATAAAACTTTTTCACTCTACCCTTGCTCTCTCGCCCAGCCAATTTTCACATATTAAAGGCAAACAAAAGATTTCATTCTTTGCAAACTTTTCTTTTACAAAAAGAAAATTACATTTCTCTCTTTTTTTATAAATAGTAATACAATTTTCAGTACGGCTTTTAAACCGATTAATGTCCGCTGGCCAAGAACCAGTTCTCAGCCATACTGAAAAATCATGTATAACATCGTATTACAGACAATTTACCACGTACAATAAAATGAAAAATAAGAATAATACCAGTTTTACTAGCCTGGGCCTTGGACCCCTCTAGACTAACAAAACAGGTTTAAATCTTCATTGTAATATCCGCGGAAAGCTGTCTATAATACGAATCGATAAATAACTTTTCAAGATTTATTATCACACAATAACAAAATATAGTTTAGGAAACTTTTGAATTGAATTTATGAGTTTCTTAATTTGATTCTTGTAAATTTTAAAATATTTAGATGTATGCTATTAGAAGCATTAATATATTTGATTATTTGCATTAATATTAATTTGAGCCAACTATTTTTGTGGCGAATTTACAGGCTGTAAATTTCACAAACTCATACTATAGATGACTTAGCATTCCCATAAAAAAGAATGCTTGTTTATCATTTTCTTTACCATATCCCCAATGACGTCCAAGCTTTGTAATACACCTTTGATCCCCCCTTACCCTTTTGACGTTCTTGCATCTCCCCCTACAAAGTTTACCAGCTACTACTACTAGGCATAATTTTTATTTACCTTTCAATAACTCATCTTTTGTGATCCTTGAGTTTAGCTGCAATTTAAAGCTCTTAAAATTATAATACAACCAAGACAAACTAATTTATTGAGTGAAGATGTGAATAGTTATTTCTCACATCGTATTATAAACAGCTAACAGCTTTCCGCGGATATAGAATGTACAATTATAAGATTAAAACCAGTAAATTTAGCCCCGAGGTGCCGACATAGTTTTTTCATATGGATGAGAACCGGTTCCTATCCACCGGATTCGAATGAATACGAGAAATAATTTAACTTTGTTTAGGTTTATATGAAGCCCCATGTTTGGGTGGAAGAAAGGGGAGAGATGGATTGTATCCAGCTTCAAACTAATATGTTTAGGTTTATATGAGGCGCCATGTTTGGGAGGAAGAAAGGGGAGAGATGGATTGTATCCAGCTTCAAACTGTCTCAAAATAACAGGAACATACGGTAAGAGTTTTATACATTTTTTTCAACGGCGCTTTCACATAAAAAGCCTGTTAAGCACTAATATCCCACTTCTCACTTTTTTTTTTTGTAAAATAAGGAGATTTATTTTTTATGTCTAACCCTGCAGATCTAACTAGTACCCAATAAAACCTAACCTAACCTGACTTGAATTTTTAACAAACAAACGAAAAAGTCCATCAAATTTATTATTTTGATTTATATTGCTCATATCTTTTTTTTTACCCCCTCCTCCTTATATCTAATTTTGAAAATCAAATATTTTTTTGATCCTTTTAAAATATTTTCTCGTATTCATTCGAATCCGGTGGATAGGAACCAGTTCTCATCCATACGAAATGTCTAGCATCGTATTATATCCAGCTTTCTACGAATATAAAAATGTACAATCATAAGATCAAAACCATTTTTTTTGCCCGTGCCTTCGGCACTTTGGGGCTAAAAAACTGGTTTTAATCTTATAATTGTACATTCTATATCCACGGAAAGCCGTTTATAATACGAGGCAAAACAGTCATAATAATAATATCAATTCTAGTAGAACTTCGAAACCGGTTATTTTCCTCTGGATAAGAACCAGTTTTAAGCCATACTGAAAAATCCTGTATCACGTCTTATAATAGACGAATAATAATATATAAATCATAAATAATAAATCATAAAAAATAAAAATATAATTAATCTTATTTTTCAATTTTTCTATCCGCGGAAAGCTGTCTATATAACTATTATTTAGATGATACTGGAGACAGTATAATGATACAAGGATGTTACTATCCATGGAAAGCTGTCTTTATAACTATTATTTAGATGATACTGGAGACAGTATAATGATACAAGGATGTTACTATCCATGGAAAGGTGTCTATATAGCTATTATTTAGATGATACTGGAGATAGTATAATGATTGAGGATGTTACTATCCATGGAAAGCTGTCTATATAACTATTATTTAGATGATACTGGAGACAGTATAATGATACGAGGATGTTACTATCCATGGAAAGCTGTCTATAAAACAATTATTTAGATGATACTGGAGACAGTATAATGATACAAGGATGTTACTATCCATGGAAAGCTGTCTATATAACTATTATTTAGATGATACTGGAGATAGTATAATGATACGAGGATGTTACTATCCATGGAAAGGTGTCTATATAACTATTATTTAGATGATACTGGAGACAGTATAATGATACAAGGATGTTACTATCCATGGAAAGCTGTCTATATAACTATTATTTAGATGATACTGGAGATAGTATAATGATACAAGGATGTTACTATCCATGGAAAGGTGTCTATAAAACAATTATTTAGATGATACTGGAGACAGTATAATGATACAAGGATGTTACTATCCATGGAAAGCTGTCTATATAACTATTATTTAGATGATACTGGAGATAGTATAATGATACAAGGATGTTACTATCCATGGAAAGCTGTCTATAAAACTATTATTTAGATGATACTGGAGATAGTATAATGATACAAGGATGTTACTATCCATGGAAAGCTGTCTATATAACTATTATTTAGATGATACTGGAGATAGTATAATGATACAAGGATGTTACTATCCATGGAAAGCTGTCTATAAAACTATTATTTAGATGATACTGGAGATAGTATAATGATACAAGGATGTTACTATCCATGGAAAGCTGTCTATATAACTATTATCTATATGATACTGGTGATAGTATAATGATACGAGGATGTTACTATCCATGGAAAGCTGTCTATAAAACTATTATTTAGATGATACTGGAGATAGTATAATGATACGAGGATGCGCCCTGGACAGTGGGACACTCACGACTGACACGGAAATAATCAGAATGTCACATTGTGGCTCTTTCTTTTTCAATGACAGGTACGATGCTGGCTTCCTTTATGATTTAGTCCTTCTATCCGTTTAATAAAGTAACAGGATGTTTGTTTGTCTGTCCGTCTGTCTCTTAAGATCTCTGTAACCACTGAACCGATCGGATTCTACTCTTCAGGGAATATACCTACTGGTCCTGCGGTGGTTTTAGGTTATTTTTTTGGGGGATGAGACACCCCCTACCTCCCCAAAAACAAAAAAATCCCCTCCCTCCCAATTATTTTTCTTCGAATCTTTACGAATTTTTACGCAGTGTATAGCTTATTTGATTAGTTTGTCTTTAAGTCTGGGCAAAAAAACAATATTTAAAAAAAGGTTTTGTGTTTTTTTTTATATTTATTCTACCTCTGTTTTCTCCCTTTGTTTTTTTAATGACTGCTCTTTATTCCTCTTTGTCGGGTTGTCCATGAATAATTATTTTGTGCTTTGTTGTCATTCTTGTTGAAAGTTTTCATTAAAACTAATCAGTCTTCAAAAGTTACCTTAAATACTAAAATGTGTTATTTTTTTTAGATATGTAAACGGCTGCGTGCAGAACTGTAATGAAATAGACGGATGTAATAATTCAAACAACATAAAATCAAATATTATTTTTGTATCCATTGTACTCGCCTCTTTTATTACTTGATTTTAATCCATAGAAAAATAACTTTTTGTTTGGTATAATCATTGTCAAATGAGGAATCTAATCAATAATACCTTTTTTAACAGCAAAGCTTGTCTATAATTAGGATTTGAATGTATGTACGTATGAAGGGAAAAATTACATGTCTATCGAATTATAAGCTTTAAACATTTGGTTGATTGTTAGAAATTTTTCAACGAATTGAGTAAATTTTTATATCACATATGAAGCGCTGGAGTATGTTATGTGTGACGTCATAAAAATACGTCTAAAAAGTGATGAGGAAAGAAGAGAGAAAGGAAACCCCTAAAAAAGGGATGGATTTAAGGGTAATTCCATGACGTCATACATGACACTTTCAATTGTTTCATAACATACCTAATTATATCTTCGATTAGGGGTTTTATAAAACAATTCGTACTATATTTGGATATTGAAGACATTGCTATGCTTTGATGAATGTTGTCATCCTTTTTTAAAACTCATATATTGCCAAAAAATAATGTATCCATTTAAGTTGCTATTATATTGCAATAATTTTTTAGCACAACAAGAAAAAATCATGTCCATAAGTGGAGCAACAATAAAGTTCTATCAAATTTTGCCATGTATATATAGGAAATTTTCAATCAGTGTTGATAATAAATCCCTAAAAACGACTCTAACATTAGCACTATATGTTTACAAGTTTGAAAACTATTAAAGAGTAGCTGCATTTTTAATAACAGTCATTTTTTGTAACTTAATATAACAATAAAATCATCAAAAGTAATATGAACAAAAAATAAAGATGTTCCTAAAATAATATTTTTACCCACTATCTTTCAATAAAGCACAATGTACATTTTTTCATATGTTCTTCCAAATAGATTTTTGTTTTATATGCTAATAAACCTATGCATTTATAGGCGGTTTCTCTCGAAGTATCTAGTCGAGCACTTAGATCCTCTCCCATATTTTGCAACAAAATAGAAATAAAAGTGCGGGTAATTGTTTTTCTAATGTTAATTGTTATCTTAGGCTAGGTTAGGTTGTATTAAGTACATGGTAGCCCCCGCAGTGTTCAGGCAACGCATGTAAAAACCCCAGAAAAAAATCCCCTCCCCCCCCCTTATTTTCAGATATTTTATTAATAAGAGGGGGGATTTTCTGTGCTCGAAAAGCTCTTGGAGGGAAATCTCTAATCATTTTATATTAAAGAATAATAATATCTCCAATTCTAAAAAGTAGTTCCTAATAAATAATTTTACCTTTTATAATAATAAAGAATACTTTAAAATGATTATGAAGGTTGTAAATGTTAAAGATATGGCAACTGATGAAAAATTTATTTGCCTCCAACTTATCCGTTAGCCAAGTCTAAGAGTTTATTTATAAAGAAAACTATTCTTTTCTTTGAAGAGAACAAATATTCCAATATGACCTGGAAACCAATTCATATCCACTGGATTAGAAAATGTTCTCAGCTATACTATAAAATCATTTATATCATCGTATTATAAACAGTTTTTCACGAATATTGAAATAAGAATCATAAAATTAATACCAATTTTGTTAGCCCTGGCCTTCGGCCCCTCGAGGCTGACAAAAATAGTTTTAATCTTATAATATTTCTTTTTCAATTTCGCGGAAAGCTGTCTACAATAAATAACTATTACAATATGCTACTTATCTTTAAGGTGAAAAAGTATTATGTAACAATTTTAAAAGTTGGAGGAAAACAGTTTTTCCTCAAGTTACCTATCCTTTTCCCCGTAGAAAAGTATATATGCAAATAATTTTATTATTTTGTATTGTCAATATATTTCTTTATATAGATTGAATATATACATTTAAAAAACATAAATCTTTTTATTCATTATTAGCCTCGCTCCTATTATTCAGGTGCTCTGCAAAAGAAAGGAGATGTAGGCAACATAGAAAAGGCTTAAAACCATCCTAGGGCCTGAGTGAAGATTCTTAAACTAAATCGGTCCAGTAGTAAGTCTGAACTTGTTTCAATGATAATACCAGCAATTTTTAAAGGTTATAAAAATGTCTTTAATTCTAAAATGTCGGCCCCCAGCAAGAAAGCGCCTTTATTGATTTAACATTTGAAATTGCAATTATTATTGCCTTCTTATTTGCAATACAAACTGTGTGCAAAATAATTAGATATATCAGCAAAACTTTTGACCAGTTTCAGAAATTGGAAACTATGGGAATATCTTAACTGAAGATGGTAAAAAAAATAATAAAAAACATATACAAATTAACAAAAAAAAAAAAAACACTGAACCTATAGTTTATTTTTGTATCGTAAGGTTTGGTGAATATAAAAAAAAATAACAAAGTGAAGAAGACAAAAAATATTATAGTATATCATGTTAATGAGTAGCGCAGCATTAGTAAACAAATAAGGATTTATAATTTGAATTTAAAAAATCTGAATTATAAATGATAATAAGTTTTTTTTACAAACGCAAAGAAAGCGATACATAACTTTTAATTCCGCAAATCACTTAAAAATTTAGTGCAAGTGCCGTTTTACTGGTTTATTTAATATTTGATTGGGTGGATTAAGATAATTTTGATTTTCAACGCGGCTCTTTCTTACAGCTCATCTCTAACCTTTTGACATATTAATCATAGCCGCTTTCCACAGCCGAATCGCGCAGGTTCAAGTACTTGAAAACTTATTTTCTACAAATGGCCGCAAATCCTTATAATAAAGTAATAGGATTTTTGTTTGTCTATCTATTTGTACCAAAGGATCTCGCTAACCGCTGAACCGATATGGTTCTTCTATACGGTTTAGCTTCTCTTGGTCCTAGAAAGGTTTATGACTATTTTAAGGCAGGGTACCGCCACCCTTCAAAGAAAAAGAAATTAACGACCCCCCCCCCCCAAAAAAAAAAAAATATTATTCTTTACTTTTGCTTTTTAAATCTAAACTAAATAATGGGTTATCGAATTCAACTCCCCCCCTCCTCAAGTGTCCCTAGGAGGCGTACCATTTTTCAACCGCTGATATATCAACAATCCATAATACAGCTGCAACTATTGAAATTTGTGCTGGGTACTCAAAATTCAAAATTCCGACATATTTCTAGAATCAGCCAGTAACTTCAAAATCCCCAGATGTGGTCAAGCTACCTTTCATAAAAAATCCGCAACCATAAAAAATTGCGGCTGCTTAGTACATCTACATTAATATCATATTAAAAAGAGCAGTGAGTATTTTTTGTTCGTTAATATCTCACTAACCATAGAAACGATTCAATATTGTAGGAAATTTCAATTAAATCCAATGATAGTTCAATTTATATCTTGGGAAATTTTTTGTTTTTCTTCTCTCCCATTCCCTTATTCTTTGGAAACTGAGCCCCTAGATGCTAAGTGCTAGACCACTATTAATTATACTAGCGGTTACGCCCCTAGAAGGCTTTAGAGCACTTAAGGTGGAAGGGGAAGACTGTTTTATTGAGAAGGTGAAGCTACTCTGCCCAAAAAATTGTTAAAAACCTTCCCTGGACCTATAAGTATAGCTTCAATGTAAAGGAGAACCATATCGGTTCAGCGGTTAGCGAGACCCTTCGCTACAGACAAAAAATAGCTTTCTACTTTATATCATAGGATATTAAGGGTAAGAAATACCCTTCAGAAGATATGTTATTTAAATGTAAATAATTTGAGATTAAATTAATTATAAATCTTTACATGCGAGGTAATTAATTACATTTACTAAATCTAATTCAATCTATCTGCTGTATAAACATAAGATCCTTCACTAAAATACATTTTTAAAACGTAGCTTTTCTATCATTAGATCAGTCCGTCCGTTCGTACGTCCGTAACGGATAGCTTTTATCGTTAATTTAGGCATGTTAGAATTGTTAGAGTACTGATTCCTATTACAATAAGGTATATTATTCTGTATTTAAGAAGTTTTGTCAAAACTTATATATTTATATTTTGTATATTCAGTTATGACATTCTACAAGGGTTAATGTTTGTCTGTCATACCATTTTAGAGCTTCACTTTTATGGATGTTGTCATCCTTGTTACTACTTAAAGTCCCCCCCCTCTTTTGGAAAAAAAAACTTAATTCTAGCTCTTCAGGGGTAGGGGTTATTACCTTTACTCAACCTAATCTACAGATGAACTTACAATTACAATTAATAACAAAATGTTTATTTGTGGTCCAATTCTAATATGAGGGAAACCGCAGATCATATCCTGGATTTTAGTCGTGATGTCGACGGCATTATGGAACTTAGCTTGTTAAAAGCGCATCTTTTCTATAATTATAAATTTCTATGTGATAAAATTATCCGATTGGTATGATTTTTAGAATACTGACTTCTAGGACAACAAAGTACATTGTCATAAGCGAAGCATCTCTATAACCAAGTCCTTAAAATGTAAGTATGTCCTTAAACAATATCCAGTATTTTAGCAGATTACTTACAATTTTGGTTCGTTCGACTTTTAGACATTTTTATTCTTATTATTCAGTTCTGACACTATACCAGTGTTTATGTTCGTTTGTCCTGCTGTTTCAGAGCTTTGCTTTTATTGATGTTGTCATCCTTGTTTTGAAAAATGTCAGTCTTGAAAACCCTTTCAAAACTAGAAGAAATTTATATTTTTAATCCTTATTTACTAAGTATATTTGCGATAACTTTTATTTAATGAAATCTTCCAATTTTTAACATGTACAAAATGGCCTGCTTAATTGCTTCAAGATCCATGTCAGATCTATATAGGAAATAAATGTCTATAAACAAGCTCAAGTTTTCCAAGAAATATTTGTTTAAAACTCATAGTGCTCCAATAATCCATAATAAACTCTCATTGCCCAGAACGATAAGACCCATTATTTTACTTTATTAAAAATAAATTCCTTTTTTTAATTTCATGTTGCTATTTACCTTATATCAATGTATTTAATTTCTAATCATAAAAAAGAAAATTTAGATTTATAATATAATAAATTTAAGAAAACTCTATTTTAAAAGAATTCGATTGTGGCGACACTTTGTGTGTTCAAATATTAAACTAAAATTGTAATCATCATCATTAACCCTTTGGTGATGGTAATGTAAAGAAAAAAATATAATTTAAAAAATCTTTTTAAAATCATTTAGATTTTTAAATATTTACTTTCTTTTAGATAGTAATGCCGGGGGAGGAAAATAGATTTATTGAGAAATAGATATGCATATAGAAAACTAGCCAATAGGGAGATAATTATATCGAGCCAACTCTAGTATTAAAATAACAGAATGTTTATCTGTGTGTGTCTGTCTGTCTGCTCAGAATGATCTCTCCAACCGCTGTGTTCTCCCTTATAATGTAGCTTCTCATAGGCTATGGGAAGGTTTTTTGAACTTTTTTTTTTTTGGGGGGGGGGGGAGGGTACAACCGACCTTCGTAGATAAATCGCAAAATATCCCAACCCAAATTTTTGGCTTTTCTTTCTAAATCTCTAATTGAAAATTCGAAGAGGGTAGGGAAAAAAAGCAAAATAGCCTTAAACCATGTTAAGACTAAGTCTGTTAAAATGTTGCAATAAAACATCCCTAAAGGTATGTTCAATACTTAAATGTTTTATCCTTCATTTTACAAACCATAGATCTAAAGAAAGGGCTTGAAAACTGCTCATAACCCCATCACGTAAAACCAATCTAAATGCGCTATAAGGTTACTTGAAAAGACGAATTGTTATAATTGAAAAAGGTTTATATATCTTACTAATGAAATTATAAATCGTTGAATTCTTTGTGGCTTTCGCGCGGCTGCCAGGTCCTATTTGAAGCCCATCTTTCCTTATTAAAAGCAAAGCTTTATTATAATTAGGGTCAGTCCGTCCGTCTGTCCGTCCGTCCGTCCATCGGTCCGAGACGGATAGCTTTTCTCGTTACTTTAGGCATGTTAGAATTGTCCTATTGATTTCAAACTTTGCATGGTGATTCTTGTAGTAGTTAGGTACGATTTAGAAAGCGTAGCAACTCTATAATAATTACTAACAACAACAACAACTTTTTATGTGATCTAATTATCCGATTGTTCTAATTTTTGGTATATTGATTCCTGGGACAACAAAGTACAATATTATAAGCGAGGCAACTCTACAATGTAAGCATGTCCATAAATATTATCCTGCAGTTTTTCAACAAATTTATTTACAATTTTGCTTCGACTCTTAAACATTTATATTCTGATTATTCAGTTCTGACACTATACAAGTGTTAATGTCCATTTGTCCTACCTTTCCAATGCTTCGCTTTTATGGATGTTGTCATCCTTATTTAAATGATATTATTAGAGCGGCCTCTCCATTACTACTTTAACAAAATCCACCCTTGCTTAAACATCCCTCCCTCCCATATCATATGCCCGGTCAAGGGTTTAGCCTGTTGAAGGTCAGAAAAAAACAGAGTTTATGCAGCCATATCTATAATACAAAGTAGCTTGATGTCTGTCCGTCTGTCTATCCGTCTGAAGCTTAAGATTAGGGTATATACCTATTGGTTCTGTTATAGTTTTAAGCTATTTTCTTGGGCGGTGGAACATTCCCAACCCCCCTAAAAATGAAATCCCTCCCCCCCCCCAAAAAAAAATTGTTTTCTGGGGAAACTACTTCACATAAAATTGGCAGCACCACAAAAATATATTTTTAATTTTTTTGCTAGGGGCAAAGCCGCTAGTTTTTAATAGAGTGGGTGGTAAATAAATCTTCATCTCAAAATGTATTCCACCCCAAAGAGAGGGAGGGGACAATTGGCTGTTTATTACACTA